>NC_084706.1:17846682-17997555 GCF_033807575.1 Cydia pomonella | reverse complement strand
TAGGTAAAAATATTACTAACTTTTCTTAAATTCTCATGGCTAATTTTTATGTATGTTTTAGAAATATTATTAAAAATTTATACAGTTAACTGGCGGTAACTGTTACCAGAACGCTTTTAAAGTTGTCAAAAAATATTTTAACTTTACTTACATTCCCACTCTTGATTTTTATATTATGACACTCAGGGGAACTATTACTATTACATTTTGTAAGTAGCCCACCAATTGGAGGGGCTCCAACCATCCCCCAGACCCACATAGAGTTTATAATTATGTGTATTTGTGTGTAAAACTTTATGTGGGTCTGGGGGGATGGTTGGGCCCCCTCCAATAGTAATAGTTCCCTGAGTATCATAATATAAAAATCAAGAGTGAGAATATAAGTAAATTTACAATACTTTTGCAGACATTAAAAGTACATACTAACACTATATTATCCTATACATTTTATTCATGAGAAAATAAATAAGGTCTGGCGGCTCTGGGATCTTGGACTAAAGGCTACTGTGGCCAAAAATCGGGAAATAAAACTGTCCAAAATTTAATTTAGCAAGGAGTAAGTTCCAGGGCCTCATGAGTTACGAGAAGCTGTCATTAACCAGCCAGCAGCACGGACCTCACGTATGGCGAAGGTATCGCGGCTGCTTGCGTTTCTTTAGCTGTATACTTTTGGTTTCTTTGCCTATATGATTCTAATAATTTAAAATATTATTTTCTGTTGACTCGTAGAAAAAGTATACATTCATGCTTTTCAATCTCGTAGCCACTAAGGCCACGTTAACACGGTACTCGTTTGAAAAGCTCTCCATATGTATCACGATTGTATTAAATACTACTGGTAAACACAAACCGAAACCAAACTAGTTTTGGGAGCATGACATACTCGTAAATATTACCACAGTGGGTGGGTATATCTTCGCGGGCAAGGAGTATATTTTTGTCAGTCATCGCGTCTTCGCTGATACTTTGCCAGATGATAGTTTAGATGCTGTTTTAAATTTAAATAACCGTCAGCCGGTTGTATCGCAGTGGAAAGACCGCCGCTGTGAAATGAACATGTAAAAATACGCGCCTTACCACTTTTGTCCGCCATAGTATGCGTAATATGTATATTGCGTAATCCGTTTATAGCGCTTCAGGCGTTTTCACCTAATGAAAAGCTACATTCAAAGTTTCATGATTTGTTATTGCTATCATAAAAAGGTAATGCGCTTATTTTGTACATGTTCATGCGACCAGCTGACGCTCTTACACCGCTATATAAACCGGCTGACAGTGTTTTAAAATAACAATAGCATCTGAACTATCATAGAACAAAGTATCAAACGGGATGGCGATTACCTTTTTTTTACGTGTTTCGGTGGCTTCCATTCCTCAACACCACCACGGAGCGGTTAGCTGACGTCGACGATGGTTCATCATATGTAAGTGGTTAACTGCTATGTAGCAGTTCACCACTATACAAGTTTTTCGCCCGAGAGGCGATTGGTCATGTTAATTTGTTCCTGGCTCGCGGTCTATGTGTTGCACAACATTCTGTTAAAATAACTTCATATAATATTTGATATTATCATATCAGATTTTGTTCTAATAAAATAAATTAAAAATATTGTTATAGGCTTCTTTGCCTCATCCAAAATTTGATGAAATCTTTGAGGCATACGACGACTCGGCACTCTGTCCCAACTAAACGACAACACTACACTATAACTGGGACTTTGGACTGCCTCCACCTCAACGTGTTCACACCCAACTCTGCTACGTCCCTGAACCTCCTCCCAGTCCTTGATCTACATTCATGGAGGTTATCTGCAAAGAGGCGCATTTGGCCGAGGAACTTATGGACCAAAATTTCTCATGCAACACGATACTCGTGTTGGTAACAATCAATTATAGATTAGGACCTTATGGCTTCATGTGTTTAAGTACTCCGGAGATCCCAGGAAATCAGGGACTAAAAGATCACTGAAAGCTTTGAGGATGGATTAAAGATAACATTGAAGCCTTTGGCGGGGATCCTAGTCAAGTAACTATAACGGGACAAGCGCAGTGCTGCTGCTATAGAGACTTCCATTTAATGTATCCAGGAGAAAGATTGTTTAATAAGGTTATACTGCAGAGTGGTGTAGCATTAACTCCCGAAAGAATGATTGAATTGGACAATGAGAGCACCTATAAGGCTATCTGAATATTTCGAATTTAAAACTAGTGATTTGAATGACGCCTTAACATTTCTAGCTACTAAAGATACTAATTCAATAATAGAAGCGACACTGGAACTTGGCATTGGTTTTAGAGCGTGTGTGGAGAAAGAATTTGAAGGTGTGGAAAGATTTCATACCACAGCACCCAGCCACCGCCGACCGGCCGAATGTGAAAAATATCCCAGTATTATTAGGATCAGTTGACAAGAATTCTTGGCCTCGTATGCCGACAAGAAATCAGATTTTTTTCATAACCTCACCATATTTAGAGACTCATTAAATAATGTGTTTGATTTCGTGACGATTTGGAGGTAGTACATCGAAACTTGAGAAACTTTTACGTGGGTGATCACGTTATGAGAGATGAGGACAAATGGAAAGTGATAGATTTCATGTCTGATTTTTCATATGTTCATCCTATTCAAACGAGCTATGAGGAAGTACAGGCAGAACGAAGCGAGTAACATATACTTTTATGTTTTTAACTATGATGGTGGTAGAAATCTTGTGAAGTACAGGGACAACGTGCACGCGCCGGGAGCCACTCATGCCGATGAGTTGGGGTATTTGTTCGACGTCTCTTTTATTACCGAGGAGCCATCGCCAGGAGATCAGGCTGTTATAGACAGAATGACAACGATGTGGACTAACTTTGTCAAATATGGGTAAGAAAATTTGTTAAGTAAATATAAATTTTAATGACGCCTAAAAGAAAACCGTGAAAGTAATTCATACCAAATACAGTCTATTCGCAATACAAGTATATACAGGGTGTTTTCAGTCACCTTCAATAATTTTCTTTTACTGTGGTTTATCACCATGAAATTGTGAAAAAAAAATTGGCTGATGTTGATATTTTGTATGGGAGTGTATTTTTTTTTCGCTATTTCGGTATTGGTCTATTTGCCTATAATAGCAGTCGTTTAGCACTTCGCTGGGAGTTAGAGTTAAGACGTGTGGGCTTACTTAAGAAAACTGACTTAACTGAATTCCAATAAGATCATTTTTACTATTTGTGATAGTAGGTAAATGGTAGTCGCTCAAAAGTCGAGTAGTACAAAACGATTTTATAGAAAAGAATTGAAATTGGTAGTAAAGGATGCATGGAAATTGCTAAGACAACACAATGACAGCTTTACTAAAAAAGCAGTCAAGAAACAATCAAACGATTAAATTTAGAGTGCATTAACTAAAACAAAAGGTTAAAGTTAAAACGTATCAAAACTTGTATTCAGACAATAAACATTACTCCTTCTTTAAGGTACCACTGGTAACAAAATTATAACTATCTTAAACAATAAAATATTAATCAAAACTTCTAAACAAATAAATACGACATCATTTATCGTCATTTCATAAAAAGAAACAATATTAAATCTTCTGTACTAATAAACCTAAAAGTAGTTTAGCTAACAACTTAACTCATTTACGTCTCCATTAAATTATAACAGAGGAATGTTACACTTAAGAATTACTACCACCCCGACGGAGGACTAGTGGCTACAGACATATGAGGTAATCAGCCCGCAGCGCACGCAGTGGGCCTTAAACAACTTTGACTCCTTCAAATCTCCAGGAATGGATGGGATCTTCCCTGCGCTTCTTAAATGGAGCGGGAAGCATCTCACTCTGAAGCTGACCATCGTTCTGCGCGCCTGTCTGGCTCACAGGTACGTGCCGAAGCAATGGAGGGAGGTCAAGGTTATCTTCATACCGAAACCAGGTAAAAACGACTACTCGGACCCCAAATCCTTCAGGCCCATCAGCCTGACCTCTTTCATGTTGAAAACATTAGAGAGGTTGTGTGACAGGTACCTTAGAGAGAGGGTGCATATTCATGTGCCCTTGCATCCAAACCAATATGCCTACAGCCCTGGCAAATCTACAGAATCGGCACTTCACGCTGTAGTAAGTAAAATTGAGGTGGCGGTCAAAAACAGATCCATGTGCTTAGGAAGCTTCATAGATATAGAAAGGGCTTTCGACAGGACCAGGTTCAGTAGCATTACAGCAGCACTGGTAAGACATGGCGCGAATGCAGTTATGACAGAATGGATAAACAACATGTTGAGCCAACGAACCATCAAACTCGGGACGGGCGAAACACAGCAGGCATTAATGGCAAAAGGATGCCCCCAAGGAGGAGTCCTATCGCCACTACTATGGAACCTTGTGGTGAATGACCTGATCACCACACTAAACAATAATCACTATTACACAATCGGCTATGCTGACGACATAGTGATACTGACGAGCGGCAATCATGCAGGTACGGTATGCGATGTACCCGCTCTGCACTAGCCATCGTGGAACGCTGGTGTTTTAACAACGAACTCTCAGACCATCCCAACAAAACTGAGCTGGTTATGTTCACCAACAAACATTTCCGCCTGTTCGACACTGAACTCCAACTATCTGCGGAAGTAAAGTATTTAGGGGTAATACTTGACAGCAAATTGAATTAGAGCAATCACCTAAGGCAAAATTGACAAAGGCACAGTCGTAATCTGGCAATGTCGTAGGATAGTGGGTAGAACCTGGGGGCTAACCCCAAAGATAACTCTATGGCTTTACCAGGCAGCCATGCGACCAATAATAAGCTACAGTGCGATAGTTTGGTGGCCACGCACCAAACTATCCGTAGTTGAAGCTGAACTACAACAAATCCAGAGGTTGGCCTGGCGACCACGGGCTGCATGAGGACAATACCAACCGCGGCCCTGGAAGTCTTACTGAGCCTGCCGCCGCTGCACCTCTTTATACAACAGGAAGCGCTAGCTACGGCGGTACGTCTCAAAAAATCTAATCTCTGGAGACCACCTAGGGTACCACACACCGAGATCCTCTACGAGACGATAGGTAAGGAACCGCTAATAGAAGCGGTGACTGACAGGATACCCAGACAATTCGTCTTCGACAAGAAATATAAGATACAGTTACACGAAGAACCTCGTGAAGGACTCAACCCATGAGAGCTGAGAAGCTTCACGGATGGATCAAAGACAAGGTCAGGCACTGGCGCTGGAGTATTCTCAGAGGACCTAAACATACATATCTCAACACCACTAGGACTTGACTAGGTGCCCACAATACAGTCTTCCAGGCAGAATTGGCATCATAATGGCAGCACACGCAATCGCCTCAAGGAAAGTATTGGACTACTCCATCCGCATACTCTCTGATAGTTGGCCAGTACTACAAGCTCTGCAAAGTTATACTTTGACCTCAGGGCTAATCTACAAATGCCACAAAGCTCTGTCAGAGGTAAGCACTACCACCAGCTTAACTCTGCAGTGGATCAAGGGACACAGCAACTCGCGAGGGAACGATGCGGCCGACATATTGGCGAGAGGATGTTCGGAACTGAGGGTGGCAGGATCGGAGCCAATTATACCTCTGCCTTATGCCTGGCTCCGGAACATGCTGCGACACAACACCAAGGTAAAACACCAACCGTACTGGTCTAACCTAGGCACGTGCAGGCAGGCCAAGGAAGCCCTCCCGACAATCGACCCCGGTTTGTCGAGGAGGCTGAGACAGCTGAAGAGGCCACAGGTCCGGCTTTTGACTGGGGCCATAACCGGCCACGCCCCACTAAACAAACTCCTATTAACCCTACGTGTTACAGATAGCCCCCTCTGCAGAGCGTACTTGGAGGCAGAGGAGACAGCCGCCCACGTCATTCTTGAATGCCCAGGGCAGAGCTATCAGCATCAGAGCGCTCCACTTCATTGTTATTATTCGCACGAGATGTACACCATACTGTAACGCACTAGACACTGACTGAGAGACAGGCGGCCCTAGTGCGCTTACCCGCTTGACAGAAAGAGATAGTAATATGCGGCAATCAAGGACGCTGTCTCCGCGCCCCTTTGGCCCGGCATTATTTGAAGGCCAACGTAATTTTTGTACGGTCGTATGTTCATACGCCTCTTTGCCGCGACGCACTTTGAGGATAGTTGGTAAAAGTTTATGGTCGTATGTATGTACGCCTATATAGCGTGACACTATTTGGTGATTCGCACTGTCACGTGAGAGAAGTATGTACGTACGCCTTTATACTCCGATGAATATCGGGGACTGAATGAAAATATCACTTATACGCCTTCAGTACGGCTTTTTGGAACGACATAAAATTATGACTGTCTGTTATACGCCAAATGATTTTTTAATTATTTAATTAACTAATTGTTATGATAAAATTATGAAAAAAATTGTGCTTACGTATTGTTACAAGACGAATACGATGCCGTTAAAAACGAAAAATGGCATTTTTGCGTATACGCCCTTTGGCCTGAAGCCCTCGAATTATTGAAAACTATCAAGATTATTCTAGTCTGCATTGAAACGCGCGTCGCGTTGCAGGCGCTCGCGTACCGAGCGCCAACGCCATCTATCGAGCGTTATTTCGTGAAATCGGAGAATGCTCCAAGGAATAAGGGCTCTTAATAGACCGATGCGAGAGCGGCATACTTTGCCTCAGAGCTGGCAAGGGAAGTTCGCGACGGATTGCTACGGTGCCTTTTTTCCGTTTTGTCTGCCATTGCCGCAAACCATGGCCTCGTCGCAGAGCGTCAACTACATACTTATAACAAATTTAACCAATTACGTGCCGCCGCGGTCTAGAGGACGCAACAAAACGATATCCCATCCTTATTTATTTTAGATTGTATAGTACAAACAATTGCTTCATAGGTTAGGAAGACCCATGGTAGAGGAAGATCCCAGAGCCGCCAGACCTTACTTATTTTCTCATGAATAAAATTTATGGGATAATAATAATACAGTGTTAGTATGTACTTTTAATGTCTGCATACTTGCTATATTGGCCCGATGGCCATTTGTCCGGTACAAGGTGCTAAAGTTAGGTAAAAATATTACTAACTTTTCTTAAATTCTCATGGCTAATTTTTATGTATGTTTTAGAAAATATTATTAAAAATTTATAAGTTAACTGGCGGTAACTGTTACCAGACGCTTTAAAGTTGTCAAAAAATATTTTAACTTTACTTACATTCCCACTCTTGATTTTTATATTATGACACTCAGGGAACTATTACTATTACATTTTGTAAGTAGCCACACCAATTGGAGGGGCCCAACCATCCCCCAGACCCACATAGAGTTTATAATTATGTGTATTTGTGTAAAACTTTATGTGGGTCTGGGGGATGGTTGGCCCCCTCCAATAGTAATAGTTCCCTGAGTATCATAATATAAAAATCAAGAGTGAGAATATAAGTAAATTTACAATACTTTTTGCAGACATTAAAAGTACATACTAACACTATATTATCCTATACATTTTATTCATGAGAAAATAAATAAGGTCTGGCGGCTCTGGGATCTTGGACTAAAGGCTACTGTGGCCAAAAATCGGGAAATAAAACTGTCCAAAATTTAATTTAGCAAGGAGTAAGTTCCAGGGCCTCATGAGTTACGAGAAGCTGTCATTAACCAGCCAGCAGCACGGACCTCACGTATGGCGAAGGTATCGCGGCTGCTTGCGTTTCTTTAGCTGTATACTTTTGGTTTCTTTGCCTATATGATTCTAATAATTTAAAATATTATTTCTGTTGACTCGTAGAAAAAGTATACATTCATGCTTTTCAATCTCGTAGCCACTAAGGCCACGTTAACACGGTACTCGTTTGAAAAGCTCTCCATATGTATCACGATTGTATTAAATACTACTGGTAAACACAAACCGAAACCAAACTAGTTTGGGAGCATGACATACTCGTAAATATTACCACAGTGGGTGGGTATATCTTCGCGGGCAAGGAGTATATTTTGTCAGTCATCGCGTCTCGGCTGATACTTTGCCAGATGATAGTTTAGATGCTGTTTTAAATTTAAATAACCGTCAGCCGGTTGTATCGCAGTGGAAAGACCGCCAGCTGTGAAATGAACATGTAAAAAATACGCGCCTTACCACTTTTTGTCCGCATAGTATGCGTAATATGTATATTGCGTAATCCGTTTATAGCGCTTCAGGCGTTTCACCTAATGAAAAGCTACATTCAAAGTTTCATGATTTGTTATTGCTATCATAAAAAGGTAATGCGCTTATTTTGTACATGTTCATGCGACCAGCTGACGCTCTTACCACCGCTATATAACCGGCTGACAGTGTTTTAAAATAACAATAGCATCTGAACTATCATAGAACAAAGTATCAAACGGGAGGCGATTACATTTTTTTTACGTGTTTCGGTGGCTTCCATTCCTCAACCCACCAACGGAGCGGTAGCTGACGTCGACGATGGTTCATCATATGTAAGTGGTTAACTGCTATGTAGCAGTTCACCACTATACAAGTTTTCGCCCGAGAGGCGATTGGTCATGTTAATTTGTTCCTGGCTCGCGGTCTATGTGTTGCACAACATTCTGTTAAAATAACTTCAGATAATATTTGATATTATCATATCAGATTTTGTTCTAATAAAATAAATTAAAAAATATTGTTATAGGCTTCTTTGCCTCATCCAAAATTTGATGAAATCTTTGAGGCATACGACGACTCGGCACTCTGTCCCCAACTAAACGACAACACTAACACTATAACTGGGACTTTGGACTGCCTCCACCTCAACGTGTTCACACCCAACTCTGCTACGTCCCTGAACCTCCTCCCAGTCTTGATCTACATTCATGGAGGTTATCTGCAAAGAGGCGCATTTGGCCGAGGAACTTATGGACCAAAATTTCTCATGCAACACGATATCGTGTTGGTAACAATCAATTATAGATTAGGACCTTATGGCTTCATGTGTTTAAGTACTCCGGAGATCCCAGGAAATCAGGGACTAAAAGATCAACTGAAAGCTTTGAGATGGATTAAAGATAACATTGAAGCCTTTGGCGGGGATCCTAGTCAAGTAACTATAACGGGACAAAGCGCAGGTGCTGCTGCTATAGACTTCCATTTAATGTATCCAGGAGAAAGATTGTTTAATAAGGTTATACTGCAGAGTGGTGTAGCATTAACTCCCGAAAGAATGATTGAATTGGACAATGAGACACCTATAAGGCTAGCTGAATATTTCGAATTTAAAACTAGTGATTTGAATGACGCCTTAACATTTCTAGCTACTAAAGATACTAATTCAATAATAGAAGCGACACTGGAACTTGGCATTGGTTTTAGAGCGTGTGTGGAGAAAGAATTTGAAGGTGTGGAAAGATTCATACCACAGCACCCAGCCACCGCCGACCGGCCGAATGTGAAAAATATCCCAGTATTATTAGGATCAGTTGACAAAGAATTCTTGGCCTCGTATGCCGACAAGAAATCAGATTTTTTTCATAACCTCACCATATTTAGAGACTCATTAAATAATGTGTTTGATTTCGGTGACGATTTGGAGGTAGTACATCGAAACTTGAGAAACTTTTACGTGGGTGATCACGTTATGAGAGATGAGGACAAATGGAAAGTGATAGATTTCATGTCTGATTTTTCATATGTTCATCCTATTCAACGAGCTATGAGGAAGTACAGGCAGAACGAAGCGAGTAACATATACTTTTATGTTTTTAACTATGATGGTGGTAGAAATCTTGTGAAGTACAGGGACAACGTGCACGCGCCGGGAGCCACTCATGCCGATGAGTTGGGGTATTTGTTCGACGTCTCTTTTATTACCGAGGAGCCATCGCCAGGAGATCAGGCTGTTATAGACAGAATGACAACGATGTGGACTAACTTTGTCAAATATGGGTAAGAAAATTTGTTAAGTAAATATAAATTTTAATGACGCCTAAAAGAAAACCGTGAAAGTAATTCATACCAAATACAGTCTATTCGCAATACAAGTATATACAGGGTGTTTTCAGTCACCTTCAATAATTTTCTTTTACTGTGGTTTATCACCATGAAATTGTGAAAAAAAAATTGGCTGATGTTGATATTTTGTATGGGAGTGTATTTTTTTTTCGCTATTTCGGTATTGGTCTATTTGCCTATAATAGCAGTCGTTTAGCACTTCGCTGGGAGTTAGAGTTAAGACGTGTGGGCTTACTTAAGAAAACTGACTTAACTGAATTCCAATAAGATCATTTTTACTATTTGTGATAGTAGGTAAATGGTAGTCGCTCAAAAGTCGAGTAGTACAAAACGATTTTATAGAAAAGAATTGAAATTGGTAGTAAAGGATGCATGGAAATTGCTAAGACAACACAATGACAGCTTTACTAAAAAAGCAGTCAAGAAACAATCAAACGATTAAATTTAGAGTGCATTAACTAAAACAAAAGGTTAAAGTTAAAACGTATCAAAACTTGTATTCAGACAATAAACATTACTCCTTCTTTAAGGTACCACTGGTAACAAAATTGTAACTATCTTAAACAATAAAATATTAATCAAAACTTCTAAACAAATAAATACGACATCATTTATCGTCATTTCATAAAAAGAAACAATATTAAATCTTCTGTACTAATAAACCTAAAAGTAGTTTAGCTAACAACTTAACTCATTTACGTCTCCATTAAATTATAACAGAGGAATGTTACACTTAAGAATTACTACCACCCCGACGGAGGACTAGTGGCTACAGACAAATGAGGTAATCAGCCCGCAGCGCACGCAGTGGGCCTTAAACAGCTTTGACTCCTTCAAATCTCCAGGAATGGATGGGATCTTCCCTGCGCTTCTTAAATGGAGCGGGAAGCATCTCACTCTGAAGCTGACCATCGTTCTGCGCGCCTGTCTGGCTCACAGGTACGTGCCGAAGCAATGGAGGGAGGTCAAGGTTATCTTCATACCGAAACCAGGTAAAAACGACTACTCGGACCCCAAATCCTTCAGGCCCATCAGCCTGACCTCTTTCATGTTGAAAACATTAGAGAGGTTGTGTGACAGGTACCTTAGAGAGAGGGTGCATATTCATGTGCCCTTGCATCCAAACCAATATGCCTACAGCCCTGGCAAATCTACAGAATCGGCACTTCACGCTGTAGTAAGTAAAATTGAGGTGGCGGTCAAAAACAGATCCATGTGCTTAGGAAGCTTCATAGATATAGAAAGGGCTTTCGACAGGACCAGGTTCAGTAGCATTACAGCAGCACTGGTAAGACATGGCGCGAATGCAGTTATGACAGAATGGATAAACAACATGTTGAGCCAACGAACCATCAAACTCGGGACGGGCGAAACACAGCAGGCATTAATGGCAAAAGGATGCCCCCAAGGAGGAGTCCTATCGCCACTACTATGGAACCTTGTGGTGAATGACCTGATCACCACACTAAACAATAATCACTATTACACAATCGGCTATGCTGACGACATAGTGATACTGACGAGCGGCAATCATGCAGGTACGGTATGCGATGTACCCGCTCTGCACTAGCCATCGTGGAACGCTGGTGTTTTAACAACGAACTCTCAGACCATCCCAACAAAACTGAGCTGGTTATGTTCACCAACAAACATTTCCGCCTGTTCGACACTGAACTCCAACTATCTGCGGAAGTAAAGTATTTAGGGGTAATACTTGACAGCAAATTGAATTAGAGCAATCACCTAAGGCAAAATTGACAAAGGCACAGTCGTAATCTGGCAATGTCGTAGGATAGTGGGTAGAACCTGGGGGCTAACCCCAAAGATAACTCTATGGCTTTACCAGGCAGCCATGCGACCAATAATAAGCTACAGTGCGATAGTTTGGTGGCCACGCACCAAACTATCCGTAGTTGAAGCTGAACTACAACAAATCCAGAGGTTGGCCTGGCGACCACGGGCTGCATGAGGACAATACCAACCGCGGCCCTGGAAGTCTTACTGAGCCTGCCGCCGCTGCACCTCTTTATACAACAGGAAGCGCTAGCTACGGCGGTACGTCTCAAAAAATCTAATCTCTGGAGACCACCTAGGGTACCACACACCGAGATCCTCTACGAGACGATAGGTAAGGAACCGCTAATAGAAGCGGTGACTGACAGGATACCCAGACAATTCGTCTTCGACAAGAAATATAAGATACAGTTACACGAAGAACCTCGTGAAGGACTCAACCCATGAGAGCTGAGAAGCTTCACGGATGGATCAAAGACAAGGTCAGGCACTGGCGCTGGAGTATTCTCAGAGGACCTAAACATACATATCTCAACACCACTAGGACTTGACTAGGTGCCCACAATACAGTCTTCCAGGCAGAATTGGCATCATAATGGCAGCACACGCAATCGCCTCAAGGAAAGTATTGGACTACTCCATCCGCATACTCTCTGATAGTTGGCCAGTACTACAAGCTCTGCAAAGTTATACTTTGACCTCAGGGCTAATCTACAAATGCCACAAAGCTCTGTCAGAGGTAAGCACTACCACCAGCTTAACTCTGCAGTGGATCAAGGGACACAGCAACTCGCGAGGGAACGATGCGGCCGACATATTGGCGAGAGGATGTTCGGAACTGAGGGTGGCAGGATCGGAGCCAATTATACCTCTGCCTTATGCCTGGCTCCGGAACATGCTGCGACACAACACCAAGGTAAAACACCAACCGTACTGGTCTAACCTAGGCACGTGCAGGCAGGCCAAGGAAGCCCTCCCGACAATCGACCCCGGTTTGTCGAGGAGGCTGAGACAGCTGAAGAGGCCACAGGTCCGGCTTTTGACTGGGGCCATAACCGGCCACGCCCCACTAAACAAACTCCTATTAACCCTACGTGTTACAGATAGCCCCCTCTGCAGAGCGTACTTGGAGGCAGAGGAGACAGCCGCCCACGTCATTCTTGAATGCCCAGGGCAGAGCTATCAGCATCAGAGCGCTCCACTTCATTGTTATTATTCGCACGAGATGTACACCATACTGTAACGCACTAGACACTGACTGAGAGACAGGCGGCCCTAGTGCGCTTACCCGCTTGACAGAAAGAGATAGTAATATGCGGCAATCAAGGACGCTGTCTCCGCGCCCCTTTGGCCCGGCATTATTTGAAGGCCAACGTAATTTTTGTACGGTCGTATGTTCATACGCCTCTTTGCCGCGACGCACTTTGAGGATAGTTGGTAAAAGTTTATGGTCGTATGTATGTACGCCTATATAGCGTGACACTATTTGGTGATTCGCACTGTCACGTGAGAGAAGTATGTACGTACGCCTTTATACTCCGATGAATATCGGGGACTGAATGAAAATATCACTTATACGCCTTCAGTACGGCTTTTTGGAACGACATAAAATTATGACTGTCTGTTATACGCCAAATGATTTTTTAATTATTTAATTAACTAATTGTTATGATAAAATTATGAAAAAAATTGTGCTTACGTATTGTTACAAGACGAATACGATGCCGTTAAAAACGAAAAATGGCATTTTTGCGTATACGCCCTTTGGCCTGAAGCCCTCGAATTATTGAAAACTATCAAGATTATTCTAGTCTGCATTGAAACGCGCGTCGCGTTGCCGGCGCTCGCGTACCGAGCGCCAACGCCATCTATCGAGCGTTATTTCGTGAAATCGGAGAATGCTCCAAGGAATAAGGGCTCTTAATAGACCGATGCGAGAGCGGCATACTTTGCCTCAGAGCTGGCAAGGGAAGTTCGCGACGGATTGCTACGGTGCCTTTTTTCCGTTTTGTCTGCCATTGCCGCAAACCATGGCCTCGTCGCAGAGCGTCAACTACATACTTATAACAAATTTAACCAATTACGTGCCGCCGCGGTCTAGAGGACGCAACAAAACGATATCCCATCCTTATTTATTTTAGATTGTATAGTACAAACAATTGCTTCATAGGTTAGGAAGACCCATGGTAGAGGAAGATCCCAGAGCCGCCAGACCTTACTTATTTTCTCATGAATAAAATTTATGGGATAATAATAATACAGTGTTAGTATGTACTTTTAATGTCTGCATACTTGCTATATTGGCCCGATGGCCATTTGTCCGGTACAAGGTGCTAAAGTTAGGTAAAAATATTACTAACTTTTCTTAAATTCTCATGGCTAATTTTTATGTATGTTTTAGAAAATATTATTAAAAATTTATAAGTTAACTGGCGGTAACTGTTACCAGACGCTTTAAAGTTGTCAAAAAATATTTTAACTTTACTTACATTCCCACTCTTGATTTTTATATTATGACACTCAGGGAACTATTACTATTACATTTTGTAAGTAGCCACACCAATTGGAGGGGCCCAACCATCCCCCAGACCCACATAGAGTTTATAATTATGTGTATTTGTGTAAAACTTTATGTGGGTCTGGGGGATGGTTGGCCCCCTCCAATAGTAATAGTTCCCTGAGTATCATAATATAAAAATCAAGAGTGAGAATATAAGTAAATTTACAATACTTTTTGCAGACATTAAAAGTACATACTAACACTATATTATCCTATACATTTTATTCATGAGAAAATAAATAAGGTCTGGCGGCTCTGGGATCTTGGACTAAAGGCTACTGTGGCCAAAAATCGGGAAATAAAACTGTCCAAAATTTAATTTAGCAAGGAGTAAGTTCCAGGGCCTCATGAGTTACGAGAAGCTGTCATTAACCAGCCAGCAGCACGGACCTCACGTATGGCGAAGGTATCGCGGCTGCTTGCGTTTCTTTAGCTGTATACTTTTGGTTTCTTTGCCTATATGATTCTAATAATTTAAAATATTATTTCTGTTGACTCGTAGAAAAAGTATACATTCATGCTTTTCAATCTCGTAGCCACTAAGGCCACGTTAACACGGTACTCGTTTGAAAAGCTCTCCATATGTATCACGATTGTATTAAATACTACTGGTAAACACAAACCGAAACCAAACTAGTTTGGGAGCATGACATACTCGTAAATATTACCACAGTGGGTGGGTATATCTTCGCGGGCAAGGAGTATATTTTGTCAGTCATCGCGTCTCGGCTGATACTTTGCCAGATGATAGTTTAGATGCTGTTTTAAATTTAAATAACCGTCAGCCGGTTGTATCGCAGTGGAAAGACCGCCAGCTGTGAAATGAACATGTAAAAAATACGCGCCTTACCACTTTTTGTCCGCATAGTATGCGTAATATGTATATTGCGTAATCCGTTTATAGCGCTTCAGGCGTTTCACCTAATGAAAAGCTACATTCAAAGTTTCATGATTTGTTATTGCTATCATAAAAAGGTAATGCGCTTATTTTGTACATGTTCATGCGACCAGCTGACGCTCTTACCACCGCTATATAACCGGCTGACAGTGTTTTAAAATAACAATAGCATCTGAACTATCATAGAACAAAGTATCAAACGGGAGGCGATTACATTTTTTTTACGTGTTTCGGTGGCTTCCATTCCTCAACCCACCAACGGAGCGGTAGCTGACGTCGACGATGGTTCATCATATGTAAGTGGTTAACTGCTATGTAGCAGTTCACCACTATACAAGTTTTCGCCCGAGAGGCGATTGGTCATGTTAATTTGTTCCTGGCTCGCGGTCTATGTGTTGCACAACATTCTGTTAAAATAACTTCAGATAATATTTGATATTATCATATCAGATTTTGTTCTAATAAAATAAATTAAAAAATATTGTTATAGGCTTCTTTGCCTCATCCAAAATTTGATGAAATCTTTGAGGCATACGACGACTCGGCACTCTGTCCCCAACTAAACGACAACACTAACACTATAACTGGGACTTTGGACTGCCTCCACCTCAACGTGTTCACACCCAACTCTGCTACGTCCCTGAACCTCCTCCCAGTCTTGATCTACATTCATGGAGGTTATCTGCAAAGAGGCGCATTTGGCCGAGGAACTTATGGACCAAAATTTCTCATGCAACACGATATCGTGTTGGTAACAATCAATTATAGATTAGGACCTTATGGCTTCATGTGTTTAAGTACTCCGGAGATCCCAGGAAATCAGGGACTAAAAGATCAACTGAAAGCTTTGAGATGGATTAAAGATAACATTGAAGCCTTTGGCGGGGATCCTAGTCAAGTAACTATAACGGGACAAAGCGCAGGTGCTGCTGCTATAGACTTCCATTTAATGTATCCAGGAGAAAGATTGTTTAATAAGGTTATACTGCAGAGTGGTGTAGCATTAACTCCCGAAAGAATGATTGAATTGGACAATGAGACACCTATAAGGCTAGCTGAATATTTCGAATTTAAAACTAGTGATTTGAATGACGCCTTAACATTTCTAGCTACTAAAGATACTAATTCAATAATAGAAGCGACACTGGAACTTGGCATTGGTTTTAGAGCGTGTGTGGAGAAAGAATTTGAAGGTGTGGAAAGATTCATACCACAGCACCCAGCCACCGCCGACCGGCCGAATGTGAAAAATATCCCAGTATTATTAGGATCAGTTGACAAAGAATTCTTGGCCTCGTATGCCGACAAGAAATCAGATTTTTTTCATAACCTCACCATATTTAGAGACTCATTAAATAATGTGTTTGATTTCGGTGACGATTTGGAGGTAGTACATCGAAACTTGAGAAACTTTTACGTGGGTGATCACGTTATGAGAGATGAGGACAAATGGAAAGTGATAGATTTCATGTCTGATTTTTCATATGTTCATCCTATTCAACGAGCTATGAGGAAGTACAGGCAGAACGAAGCGAGTAACATATACTTTTATGTTTTTAACTATGATGGTGGTAGAAATCTTGTGAAGTACAGGGACAACGTGCACGCGCCGGGAGCCACTCATGCCGATGAGTTGGGGTATTTGTTCGACGTCTCTTTTATTACCGAGGAGCCATCGCCAGGAGATCAGGCTGTTATAGACAGAATGACAACGATGTGGACTAACTTTGTCAAATATGGGTAAGAAAATTTGTTAAGTAAATATAAATTTTAATGACGCCTAAAAGAAAACCGTGAAAGTAATTCATACCAAATACAGTCTATTCGCAATACAAGTATATACAGGGTGTTTTCAGTCACCTTCAATAATTTTCTTTTACTGTGGTTTATCACCATGAAATTGTGAAAAAAAAATTGGCTGATGTTGATATTTTGTATGGGAGTGTATTTTTTTTTCGCTATTTCGGTATTGGTCCCATAGTAAAAGTTGCTCAGTAGGTATAACCTATATATTCACGGCGTAACGTCACAGCTTGTCCGACGGTGGACGACTTTCATTTATCCATATAAAATAATTTAGAAAGCAATGTATATGTATGTGTGTGCTTTAACTCAAAACGTCGCATTTAATGACGCGACGTCACAACTGTCACAAATGATCACGATATACGAAATACATTGCCCCTCGAAAACATCAACAAACAAACAATATCATCATTTCATACCTACCACTAAAACCTACGTCTCGTTTAAGTTTGTGATTACCTATATCAAAAAACACGCAGTATACATTATAGAAAATATTTTTACACAATTTAATGTATATAGATAGACCGGTATGCCCCTTCGTTTGTTTTTTTTTTACCAAGTATAAGTGTTAAGAGCTTCTAAAAATGCGTATGGAATTCTTTTTTCTCTCTTACCAATTAAATAATCAAAAAATCAAAGAGACATAGAGCTATGGTGAATACCTTAATATACATCAAACTATGTGAAGTCAACATCCAGAGAGGAAAATGGAGACAACGTTTGTATGGAGTAGCAGTCGTCCCCTTTCCTCTTAAGAAATTGTAATTTCTGCAGCAGTAGCTATATTAGCCCCTTCATTACCTAATACCTACTAATTCTTTTTCAGAAACCCCACTCCATCGATATCGGAGCTGATTCCCGTCTCGTGGACTCCGACCACACCCAACAAGTGGCACTGTCTCTGGATTGGCGCGGATCTGGCGCTCAAAGGCAGACCTTTCCACGACCGGATGGCCTTTTGGGACCTGTTCTTTAAGATGTACGAACATTTGGAGAAAGGAATAGAATAATCTAATTTACCTGTAAATCATTCATTTTAGACTTTAAGTATCTACTGTAAATAGTGATACGCGTCAACTTTTTAAAAATATATATTGGTATCAATAACAAATATTTTATTTCAGACATAAATCCATCGGGGATAGAGTAACATAGGTAACACTTAATATAAACCTATTTAGGTATGGTTTTTGACCGACTCCCTAGAAAGCAAGAAATTCCGAATTCAAATTTTTTGTACGAATGTTACCAGAATTTCATTTATTCTATACAAGTTTGAAAGGGGCCCATTCTTATCAAAATCCAGTAGATACTACGAGGAATCGAGGAAACTCCTAATACATGGTATAGTGTCCTAATACGGTGCGTGTCAAGATGGCAGATGGACCTCAGCGAATATCAACGTAATATTGAATTTAGAATACCTTTATAAGAGTTTCATTCCTAAACATTTTGTACCTTCTATGTACCTCAGTATACCTTTAATAGAAACCAGTGTACCATTCAAATATATAAGAGAGATACATAAAGTCTCAATTTTACTTAGCATTACTCAAAGTAGCAAAATGAAATTTTTAAATTAACAACAATGCTGTTTTATACTGAGAGAATAGAATGTCTTTACTTGATAGAAACAATGCAAATTAAAATAAGAGTAAATTGTACATCAATAAACAAGTACTTACCTATTGTCTTAGGCAGAAGAAAACTAGAAAATCTGTATCTAAGAATATTATTCAGTTCATTATACTTAAAACTAAATTTGCTTTATATTTAGAAGTCTTTTTTTCGTGTAAGCGAGTGCTGCCTTAACGTACAACTACTTAAATACCAACTAAAAATTAGTACAAAAAAAAATCAAAAATATGTCATAACTCAATAATTGTAAACTTATCAATAAAATTCTGCTTATAAAGGAACGCTTATCGCCAATCCAAGTGCAGGCAAGAAATTAAACGTCTTTCAACAGAGGGATATATTTTCATTATCCTTGTACAATATTACCCGACGCTGGTCCCGGAAAAATCCGACCGTCGGCGATTCATAATCATAATGCCGGGAAATAATTAGTTTTCATTATTCAGGTCCTCATCTCGGAAAGTGGAAACAAGTGACAGGGCCTTAGATGCTTGAATTATATCTCCGTAAATAACCCCAGGGTAATTACGACCGTGGTTTTAAACTTTAAACACCCTTGACAAATATGAATCCTTATACAGGATTGAAAAAAAAGAATAAGCTTTTCACATCTCTTGTTTACAAAAAATCATTTGGATACTTCAAATGTTATATGATTGACGACCGGTCTGGTCTAGTGGGTAGTGACTCTGCCTATGAAGCCGTTGGTCCCGGATTCGAATTTATTTATATGTGTTATGAACATAGATACATAGATAGGAGTGAGACTTGCAATCCGGAGGTCGCGGGTCCAAACCCCGGCTCGTATCAATGAGTTTTTTGGAACTTATATACAAAGTATCATTTGATATTTACATAGATATAAGAATTTAAGAGTCGCTTTTCGGCGAAGGAAAACATCGTGAGGAAACTGGACTAATCCCAACAAGGCCTAGTTTACCCTCTGGGTTGGAAGGTCAGATGTCAATCGCTTTCGTAAAAACTAGTGCCGACGCCAATTCTCGAGATTATTTGCCAAGCGGACCCCAGGCTCCCATGAGCCGTGGCAATAATGCCGGGACAACGCGAGGAAGGAGGAGGCATAATATATTCGCCCATAGTACAAGCTTTGCTTAGATTGGGGCTAGGTCGATCTGTGTAAGATTGTCCCCAAATATTTATTATTTACATAAGATTTCACAACGGATAACATAATTATACAACCTACTACTTCATCGCATTGATCGCTGTCGACAAGTTGGTATTTCGATTTCACTGAAGTGAGGTTTTGAATTAGTAGGTAATAGTAGATTGTTAACCAAGGGATGAAAGGCGCCCATATCAGTCGAGGTAGTTTGACGCTCGAACGCAGTGAGTCCAGAAGCCCGAGACTGACACAGTGTCTTACCCGAGTAATACTCTCCTTTTCATTTGAAATACGACGACGGTAAAGTACATGTGTACTTAAAAAAACATAACTAAGTATAAACTTGTATAGTATTTCTTGAGTAAGGTACCCTTCAATTAACTATTTAGGTAAAAGTATCGTTATTTATAGAATGGAGGAGTCAAATATCAATATGGAAATTGTACAATAAATCCATTTAAAGCCAAATTTTAATTATTTTTTTTTTTCTTTTTTTTTTTTTCATTTATTTTTCAAAGGCACATATACATAATCAATTTTAAAGTTACTCGCCAAACTGCTTATGCGGTTTGTTGGCGAGACAGCGCTCATTTTTTACATTTTTATGCACCTAAAAAGGTACCGTACTTAACCCCTTACCGCATATGCAACCTATATACTCGTATATGGCTGATATAATCTTCTACTCTATTGACAGCTATTTGAGTTCAAATTTAAAACTATATTTTTTTTATGACACGTTAAGGGATTAAGTTGCTATCATTCTATGCTTACATGCCCTAAATTATACAAGTACATAATTTTACAAGAAGATAGACTATGCAAAAACAACAAGTCTAATAATAATAATAATACACGGTAGCTGAGGTCAAGGTAAATTATCTAAAAGTATTTTTTTTAATTTGTTCTTTACTTCCATTATGCTATATTTATTTTCCTCTCTTAAACATTCTATATCATTATATATTTTTGGGACCAAAAATTTATCTGTTCTTCTACCATAATAGTTTTTGACAAAATGTTGTACATATTTCCTTATTCTAATATTCTTTGTTCTATATCTGCTTTTCTTAAACACTTTATATTTATTATTATAGTAATTATCTATAGCTATCAAATATTGTACTCTTTGAGTCACAGGTAGTATTTTATACATTTTATAAAGTTTTTCATAGACGCCTTTCAGATTATTTTTAGTTTTGCTGTCCAATAAGTATTTGAGTGATCGTATCTGTAGCTTTTTAATTTCCTCAATATACGTTTGGAAGGTTCTGCCATATACATTAAGTCCATAACATATCACTGATTCCGCTAGTGCATAATATACTACAAGCATAGTTTTTTTACTAATTAATTTATGTAAGTAGTACATTTTGCCCATTACTGAGCGTAATTTTGAACAAACCACATTGATGTGTGTTTTCCAATTAAAGTTGTGATCAATATGCATACCTAGATACTTATAAGTGTTTACGTATTCTAGCGGTTCACAGTTGCATTTGTTATCCTTTCGGTTGTGCAGGCAATCGTATCCGTGTCCTATCACACCTACCTCGTTATAATTGACCGACTTAGCTCTGCGGTTGTATGGGGAATATATGTGCATACTTTTCGTTTTTGATATGTTTATAATTATTCCATTATCGTGGGCCCATTTAGTAATCTCGTCAAAGTCGCTTTGAATACACCTGTGAGCTTCCGATATATCTGCATGCGAATATAGTAGGCACATATCGTCCGCATACATGTATACCTTGCATTTCTTTATAACGTTTACAACGCTGTTGACCAGCATCACGTAGCCGACAGGGCCATACACCGAGCCGGTCGGCACCCCGAGCGTGACGTCACACTCCGCGCCCGTGGTGCCGGCGATGCTCGTGCGTATGGTCCTGCCCGCCAGGTAGCTGCGGAACCAGTCATTGACGGGGCCGTCAATGCCACATTCTCGCATCGCCTGCAGAAGCACTTCATGGTCCAGGGTATCAAATGCCTTTTTGTAGTCAATAAAAAGCGCAAGTACCTGTTTACCTTCGTTTAGGCGGCTATTGATTTCATCTGAAAATTGTGCCAGAGCCGACCCCGTACTTCTACCTTTCCTGAACCCGTGCTGCGAGTCCGTGAGTATGTTATGTTTCTCCAGAAAACCTGATACTTGTCCGACAACCACCTTCTCGACAATTTTATTAATTACTGACAGGATTGCGATAGGCCTGTAGTTTGTATAATCCAAATGATTTCCATTTTTATAAATTGGTCTTATATAAGATTTTTTCAGGTTTTCTGGATAAACGCTTTTTATCACACACAAATTGATGAATTTAGCCAGAATGGGACACAATTGCTTCCTAATGTATTTAATATCTTTTATTCTTATTTTGTCAATGCCAGGTGCCTTTTTTGAGTTTAAATTACTAATAATCTTTTCAACATCAATTGCAGACACTTTTTTATATCTAAAAGACAAATCAATTTTATTAACATAAGAGTCACGAACCAAGAATTTAACATCACATGTATGTTTAATACATAAAATTTCCTTAGTAAAAGTTTCAGAAAATCTGGTACAAATATTATGTACATTATCTGATTTTCCTAAGTATCGGAGAACTACCTCATCCACATTTAATTTTATTCGCCCTAACCAGCTGTTAATTGTATTCCAAATTTTTTTATAATCATTTTGGCATTCTTTTATTTCTTGTCTACGGTACTTATTTCTAGCAATATTTATTAGTTTATTTACCTTATTTCTGTATTTTGTGTATTCTAATCGTTTGTTCATATTATTTGGCGAGGCTTTCCACACACGAAATAACTCGTCCCTTTTAACTATCATAACATACAACGTTTTATTTATCCATGGCTGAGTGATCCTACCTCGTTTAACACTTTTTGTAACTGTACATTCGCGATAAATTAATTCAAAAACATGACATAATTTGTTATATAACGATAAAGGACAATCTACGAGAAGTAATTGCGACCAGTCGTAATTATCTAATTTTACTTCAACTTGTTTATCATCTAACACAGAACGTGTACTTGTTTGCAATGAACCTTTGCAATTTTTACGGTCGAAGTCCAAACTTATGCCCACTATATGGTGATCCGATATACCGCACTCAATAACACTTGCAGCTGTCAGCGCATCTTGCACGTGTTGCCGTCTTGCTCGCACCCACACATGGTCTATGCACGATGTCTCCAGGCGCCCGTTCACAATAGCCTCCCGCGTTATCTCTGTGCTAGGTATGCCGCATTGTAAGCCGTATCCACACAAGGTGTTTTTGTAACTAATGGTAGTTGCATTCATATTATTTTTAGATAAGTCTATGTTCATATCCCCGATAATTATTAAGTCTTCGCAAGTTCGCATACGTTGAATAAATAGTTCCAAATGTCTTATAAATAAAATCTTATTCTTTTGTGGTGGTCTGTAAACCGATAATAAATTGATCTTTCTCTGGTCTAGGCATATAATTCCATGTAATACTTCCATACCGAGGTAATTAACATCTTCCATAGTAAAATTAACTTGACTTTTCACATAAATTAATAAACCTCCTCCTCTGGTACTTTCCCTGGTCTTTGAGTAGGTACTGTATCCGTTTACGTTGTAGCATGATACTTCATCCTCCTTTATGTTCACTTCCGAAAGAACAATGACATCTATTTGACTTTTACTTTGGTTAATTAAAACTAGTAGTTGATTGAAGTGTTTACGCAGCGACCTTATATTTAAATGCAATATGTTAAATTTATTTGTTTTGTTACTAATTGATGTACTCCATATGCCTATGTTTTTATACCGTGAGTATTCCACTTCCGCAGAAATATCCGAAAACACGTTGAATTCTGATAATGAAAGAAATCGTGTAGTGTATTCACACAGCTAATTGCTTAATGACTATGCTACTATGTTATCTATATCTTTTTCACACCTTATTTTGAAGATTTTTGCTTCGTTATCTTTTCTGGCTAGTATATTGGAATTTTGTATCCATATATATCTGCATATATCTTTTAACTGTGTTTTAGCTGACCAAAACAGCTGTCGTTTGAACTTTGGGAGGTCCTCATTAATGTAGACAGGCTTATCACTTCCGTTACCATAAACAGTGTTGTTAGTGACCCGAGTCTTTCTAGCTAGGAGCCAGTTCTCCCGCGAGGTCCTGCACTTGAGCCTGACTACAATCGGCTGCGGCTTGGCGTCGCCCGCCTTTTCTCGTCCAACCCTCTTTGCGCATTTTATGTCCTGGGGATCTAAATTGAGTTTTTTGGCTATTTCCTTTGCTATTTCCATTGTATCTTCTCCCTGCTTCTTCTCCAACCCCACTATTTCCACGTTTTTTTCTTTCTTCTCCTGCTCTAAGTCTATAATTCTTTCTTCCAGCGCCTTATTGCACTTTTCCAGATAACTATTTTTCTGATCCAGCGCTTTCATTTTTTTCTCTGCAGTTTCTTTAAACTCAATCAATGTCTGATACTGAGCTGAATAAAATTCCACTGTTTCTTTTAATTCATCCAGCTTTTTTTTCTATATTATGTACGACATCCAGCTTGCTATTCACTTCCTTGAGCACGGATTCTAATGAAAATTCACCCGGTTTGAAATCTATCTTGGCCTTGCCCCCATCTTGCTTTGATCCCGCTGGGCTGCCAGATTCTTTTCGAAGACAATCCTCACACATCTCCTTTTTCGCACAGCTTTTATGAAGAATAGCATCACAGGACACCGATTTGCAATTAACTGTATCCTCCTTTGATATAGACACAAAAAGTTTGCACTTTTTGCACCGCACCATTGTACTTGATTATCTCGTAAATTAAGATAGCAAAAATAAAACTACACTATACGTTCACTCGCAGAGCGCGCGCGCGGGGAACTGAATTCAATTAGTCATCGTAAATTTAAATAAAAACGTACTCGGACAGTAAAGAGCAGAAACGACCCACTTTCAAAGCATGAGGAAATAAAATACATATTTACTGCCATTTTTAAAGGAATACCTACACAAAAAGCGAGTAATTAAAATGCCTAAATCTATGAATATATTTAGATACAGTTTAGAGACACGATGTTCAATTCAAGTTCAACTTCAACTTAAACATTTATTCAGCAAATAGGCCACAAGGGCACTTTTACAAGAAAAAAAAACAGCGGCCAAGTGCGAGTCGGACTCGCCCATGGAGGGTTCCGTACCATTTATGACCATGTATTAAAAAAAAACTACTTACTATATCTCGTTCAAACCAATTTTCGGTGGAAGTTTGCATGGTAATGTACATCATATTTTTTTTAGTTTTATAATTCTCTTAGGTATTTTAGAAGTTACAGGTGAGGGTGGACACATTTTACCACTTTGGAAGTGTCTCTCGCGCAAACTATTCAGATTAGAAAAAAATATATTTGAAACCTCAAAACCCCACACTCACACGTATGGGTTTGATGAAAAAAATTTTTTTGAGTTTCAGTTCTAAGTATGGGGAACCCCCAAAATTTATTGTTTTTTTTTTCTATTTTTGTGTGAAAATCTTAATGCGGTTCACAGAATACATCTACTTAACAAGTTTCACCAGTATAGTTCTTATAGTTTGGGAAAAAAGTGGCTGCGTCATACGGACGGACAGACAGACAGATATGACGAATCCATAAGGGTTTCGTTTCTTGCCATTTGGCTACGGAACCCTAAAAATAACTGTGCCATTCAGTTTCCTTAAAACAAGTGCGAGTCGGACTCGCGCATGAAGGGTTCCGTACCATTTAAGACGTATTAAAAAAAAATCTACTTGCTAGATCTTGTTCATCATCAACATTTTACCACTTTGGACACACATTTTACCACTTTGGAACTGTCTCTCGCGCAAACTATTCAGTTTAGAAAAAAATGATGTTAGAAACCTAAATATCATTTTTGAAGACCTATCCATAGATACCCCACACGTATGGGTTTGATGAAAAATTTTTTTTTTTAATTTATTGACGTATTAAAAAAAAACTATTCACTAGATCTCGTTCAAACCAATTTTCGGTGGAAGTTTGCATGGTAATGTATATCATATATTTTTTTTAGATTTTTCATTCTGTTATTTTAGAAGTTACAGGGGGGGGGACACACATTTTTTCACTTTGGAAGTGTCTCTCGCGCAAACTATTCAGTTTAGAAAAAAATGATATTAGAAACCTAAATATCATTTTTGAAGACCTATCCATAGATACCCCACACGTATGGGTTTGATGAAAATTATTTTTTTTTTAAATTTTTATGACGTATTAAAAAAAAACTACTTATTAGATCTCGTTCGAACCAATTTTCGGTGGAAGTTTGCATGGCAATGTATATCATATATTTTTTTTAGATTTTTCATTCTGTTATTTTAGAAGTTACAGGGGGGGGGACACACATTTTTTCACTTTGGAAGTGTCTCTCGCGCAAACTATTCAGTTTAGAAAAAAATGATATTAGAAACCTAAATATCATTTTTGAAGACCTATCCATAGATACCCCACACGTATGGGTTTGATGAAAAATTTTTTTTTTTTAATTTTTATGACGTATTAAAAAAAAACTACTTACTAGATCTCGTTCGAACCAATTTTCGGTGGAAGTTTGCATGGCAATGTATATCATATATTTTTTTTAGATTTTTCATTCTGTTATTTTAGAAGTTACGGGGGGGGGGGACACACTTTTTACTACTTTGGAAGTGTCTCTCGCGCAAACTTTTCAGTTTAGAAAAAAATGATATTAGAAACCTCAATATCATTTTTAAAGACCTATCCATAGATACCCCACACGTATGAGTTTGATGAAAAAAGATTTTTTGAGTTTCAGTTCTAAGTATGGGGAACCCCCAAAATTTATTGTTTTTTTTCTATTTTTGTGTGAACATCATAATGCGGTTCATAGAATACATCTACTTACCAAGTTTGAACAGTATAGCTTTTATAGTTTCGGAAAAAAGTGGCTGTGACAGAATCGGACAGACAGACGGACATGACGAATCTATAAGGGTTCCGTTTTTTGCCATTTGGCTACGGAACCCTAAAAAGCAAATCAACAATTATAAAATACAAGTAAATAAATCGAAATTAACATAAGTATGTATAGCTTTTTAATTCGCCAAGTTATTTATTGTGAAGATTTATTTAAGAATAAGGGTCGAGTCTTGGACCGCTTCCCTTCATTTATAACCTCCCACGTAGTTTGTTATGAAATAATAAAATATGTATAATAATTAGCGGCTTCGCACCATTCCTCATTCCCTGTTATTTATCAAGCTAGATTCAGCGGGATGAGCCCTCGATAAAAACATGACACCCTATTTATCTTATGGCGTCATGGATGGCGTGACATTCCGACATACTAAAGACGCATAATCATAGCGTGACGTTTACTTTATTCTACTTTACTTGTGACTCTAGCGGCTCTGTGTGCTGTTCCTGGCGATAAGCTTAACAAATATTTCGTTGCCTCATTATCACAGCGAACTCACAATGGTCTTCAGCGCCACAGACCCATTTGTCCGTTATGCCAATTCCGCCATTTTGAAATATTTCGGAAAAACGGAACGACGGGATGGTGGGCGGCACGGCGCTACCGTCGTCATTCAGGGTCGAGTTTGAGGCAAAAAGAGTACCAAGAAGATCGGCTTTCTCCTTTGCACTGTGGGCCAGATCACCATCAGCTTTACGCAGTGGTGGTAAAGACGACTGACAAAAATTTCCCTCGGCAGCTTTGGCGAGCGACCAGAACGCGCGACTCCCACTGGGGTAGCCCGCAAGTTTCTCACCAATTCTGCCGACGAAATCATATTTAGCCCTGGCAATGGCTTTCTTACTGGACCTCGAGGCAGCGTTTAATTTGCGTTTCACATCAGAAACGTTCGGATCCTTATTAGCTACGGCTTTGGTCCAAGCCCTGTAAGCGGCTTGCTTGCGAACTGTAGCTTCTTTACAGGGCCGATTAAACCAAGGACGTCTCTTAACTCCCGCAGCTATTACCGAGTTGGGAATGAAACAATCCATTCCCATCGATAGTGTCTCGGCAACATTGGACAAACAGGTTGTATTTTTTGATGGCTGACTGACGTGAAAATTTTTGTGTACTACACGAGATCAAAGTTATTTACATCTCGTGCGCTTTTGAGTCCCTTACTACGCTGAAGATTCTAAATTATATTGACTCGCTACGCTCGTGAATCTATTATAGAATCTTTCGCTTGCACGGGACTCAAAACAAGCACTCGAAGAAATATCAAACTTTGCTCTCTTGTTGTACAAATAACTATTTTCAGCAGAAAATTATAAATTGAGTAGGATGACAAGGGGAGCTTAGCCAAGATAACAATCGTACATCGACAAACGCCGATCGAAAAGAAAAAATGTATCAGGGGGCCTAGCTAAGGTGCCAATCGCTTGCGCCGTACAATACAATACAATAGAAATATTCTTTATTGCTCACCAATATGAAAGAACATAATGACATACAAATTTAAACATACAACTTAGACTATGGTAGACAACGGGCGGTCTTATCGCTAAAGAGCGAGCCGTACCGTAGCGAACGAAATTACGAAACGCTAATATCTCTCTGTCCCACTAATATGGGAGAGTTATAGAGAGACATTAGCGTTTCGTTCGTTACGGCGCAAACTACTTGGCTAAGCGGATGACAAATACAACTAAAAGTTAAGTGATCATTTCAATACATTATTTCACTTTAATTTGGCGTTATATCAATGATTGTCAGGTAAAGTGATAGTATCTGATCTGTCAGTATTCGCATATAAGCCCACAAAGGGCCCCAAAGCACATATAGAGCACATTGTTCCACGCAATTACTCTGCCTTCATGACAAACCTGCCTAACGCACTAAGCTTATTACATTTCATGAAAGCATTGCTTTGACGGTATTATTACCCACAAATCATCAGCTTTACTAAGTTCACTATATCTGCGGTGATGGATTGAATGCGTTCAAAATTAAGCTAATTAATTAATTACTGACCGCCTCCATTTCATAGTCTAGTACGATAAAGGGAATACGAGTATGTTTCCATTTGGCATATACATTTGGAGATTCAATATTTCAATGCAACAAAAATGTTGTTGACGCCAGGATTTACAGGAAAACCTTTATAGGTTCTAGGGCCAAAAAGCTTCGACCGGCCAACCCCATTCTGCAGTAAGTATTACTATACAAATCTACGTTTTTGTGGACAAGGCTCTTTTTAGGGTTCCGTACCTCAAAAGGAAAAAAACGGAACCCTTATAGGATCACTTTGTTGTCCGTCTGTCCGTCTGTCTGTCTGTCAAGACCCTCGGTCTTATCTTGGGAACGCGTGGAGGTATCGAGTTGAAATTTAAAAATATACTCAGATCTACAGTCCCTTGAAGCTGTCCCATCAAACTTGCAAGTTAACGTATAAAAAGATACGGCATTTATGCCGCAAAAAAACGTATATTTCGACACTCTCAAGGGAATCAAAAACTCATAGAGTTCTTCCCGTCGACCTGGAACTATGAAATCTGGCAAGTAATTTAAAAAATAGTTAATTTCGTACAGAACCCTCGGTGAGGGAGTCCGACTCGCGCTTATCCGGTTTTTTTTATGTGCGTGACTGCGTCTGTGGTATACCTACATTAGTCAGTTGACAGTTGCCAAATGAACATTTTTGCCACGACGTGCAGTCTCGTTGCTTCCAGTTCACCCCACATTTCACCGTTTGCACGGGAAATTTAAAAAACTTAAATACCTACTTAAATCACTTTCAGTGTTGTCTGTCGGTCTGTCACATGCTAAAGACCGTTTTAATGAGACAAAAGCTTTTAGAGCCATTTTAGCGTTAATCAATTTAATTTCGTCAGGCAGGACCGATTAATGAAATTTGTCCTATCCATTAATGCATACCAGTAACTCCGAGTATGTAAGTATATCCTATCTTATATCATAAAACTCTTTTTATGCCAAACTTTTTAGAGGTTCGTACCACAGTCGGCTAAAACGAAACCCTTATAGGATCACTTCGTTGTCTGTCTGCCCGTCTGTCAAGTATCAAGTTGAAATTAATACATATTATATAAATTAGGCTATTTAGGCTGCGACCCTTTGGAACAGTAAAAACCTTCTAAATCAGCGCAATTTAAAGATAAGGCCGCTCACAAAGGGAATTATAACCTATAGAGGACTTCCCGTTGACCTAGAATCATGAAATAAGAAGTACATTTTTTAAGTAAGCTATGTTTATTTATAACTCGATGGGTAGGGTGACCGAAGTCTGTGATCTATCTAGTCTTCGGATTCCGTAACAAAAACAATAACAGTCCGCCTTTATAAAGCAATGCCAATTCTCAAAGCCGTGATCCCGGTAATAACAGTAAATCGTAATTTTATCGCCGCCCGAGCGGCCTAAGTACACATCTCATGAAAAAAATATATTGCAATACAAAAGAAGCGAACTAATGCGGTGCGAGGCGAGTATTATTGAAAAGGTAGACAGAAATAGTTATTTGTACAACAAGAGAGCAAAGTTTGATATTTCTTCGAGTGCTTATTTTGAGTCCCGTGCAAGCGAAAGATTCTATACTCGCTACGCTCGTGAATCTAATTTAGAATCTTGAGCGCAGTAAGAGACTTTTTGAGTCTCTTCCTGCGCACGAGATGTAAATAACTTTGATCTTGTGTAGTACACAAAATTTTTCACGACAGCAGTGAGAACATATTTGGAAGGAAAAATACAACCTGAAAAAATGTAATCCGTCTTCATCACTATTTCACTCATGTTTTCTTAAGGTATTCTAACAATTAAGTTTAATTACCGTAATAAAACAAAACGAAAGAAATTTCAATAAATACGGAAATAATGAAATAACGAACATCAATTAACAATTCAATCGACAACTTTTTTTGTACAAAATAAAACTTTGTAAGATACGGTCCGAATTGCGGATGTAAATCCTGTAGATTGTCCTGGGAATTGCCTGTAGGTTTTGATTCCCTTGCGAGTGTCGAAAATTTGCGGCATAAACGGCTGTATTTTTTCATAGCTCCAAGGAACAGTAGATCATAAATTCCAGCTTGATACCTCCACGCGTTTCTGAGAAAAAGGGTCTTGACAGACAGACAGACGGACAGACGGGCAACAAAGTGATCCTATAAGGGTTCCGTTTTTTTTCCTTTCGAGGTACGGGATCCTAATTAAGAATATACACAGATTGACATTGCATGTGCGATGTATTAAAATCGGTCATTATTCTATAACATTTTCTCTAACAGTTCCAGAATATCCCCCAAGACTCCCGGGAGCAATCGCCATGCTCTGTTTTACGCATGCCACTACTGCGCCCACTAGACCCATTCACATTCGGCCTATCCCTAACACTAGCAGGTACAGATAAAAGACTGCTACGAAGCGTGAAAGCTTTACGTCTTAGAGCGTTTCTCTTCTAGTGGAGCGAGGTCAGCTGAACGTCCGATTATACAGCAGCCTTATAGGAGCAGGCCTTTGGATTATGAGTATACACCTACCCATATACCTATACCTATAGAGGTAAATATGTCTAGAAATTGATCATCGTACGGTAAGAAACTAATTATAAAAGCGGCCAAGTGCGAGTCGGACTCGCCCATGAAGGGTTCCGTACCATTTAAACTACTTACTAGATCTCGTTCAACATTTTACCACTTTGGACACACATTTTACCACTTTGGTAGTGTCTCTCGCGCAAACTATTCAGTTTAGAAAAAAATGATATTAGAAACCTAAATATCATTTTTGAAGACCTATCCATAGATACCCCACACGTATGGGTTTGATGAAAAAAAATATATATTTTTATTTTATGACTTATTAAAAAAACTACTTACTAGATCTCGTTCAAACCAATTTTCGGTGGAAGTTTGCATCGTAATGTAAATCATATTTTTTTTTTAGATTTTTCATTCCGTTATTTTAGAAGTTACGGGGGGGGGGCACATTTTTTCACAATGGAAGTGTCTCTCGCGCAAACCATTCACTTTAGAAAAAAATTATATTAGGAACCTAAATATCATTTTTGAAGACCTATCCATAGATACCCCACACGTATGGGTTTGACGAAAAAAAAAATTTTTTTTTAATTTTATGACGTATTAAAAAAAAACTACTCACTAGATCTCGTTCAAACCAATTTTCGGTGGAAGTTTGCATCGTAATGTATATCATATATATTTTTTAGATTTTTCATTCTGTTATTTTAGAAGTTACAAGTTTAGAAGTTACATTTTTTAGATTTTTCATTCTGTTATTTTAGAAGTTACACACTTTTTTTCACTTTACAAGGTTCTCTCGCGCAAACTATTCAGTTTAGAAAAAAATAATATTAGAAACCTCAATATCATTTTTGAAGACCTATCCATAGATACCCCACACGTATGGGTTTGATGAAAAAAAAAATTTTTTTTTTAATTTCATGACGTATTAAAAAAAACTACTTACTAGATCTCGTTCAAACCAATTTTCGGTGGAAGTTTACATGGCAATGTATATCATATATTTTTTTTAGATTTTGCATTCTGTTATTTTAGAAGTTACGGGGGGGGACACACATTTTACCACTTTGGAAGTGTCTCTCGCGCAAACTATTCATTTTAGAAAAAAATGATATTAGAAACCTCAATATCATTTTTGAACACCTATCCATAGATACCCCACACGTATGGGTTTGATGAAAAAAGATTTTTTGAGTTTCAGTTCTAAGTATGGGGAACCCCCAAAATTTATTGTTTTTTTTTTCTATTTTTGTGTGAAAATCTTAATGCGGTTCATAGAATACATCCACTTACTAAGTTTGAACAGTACAGCTCTTATAGTTTCGGAAAAAAGTGGCTGTGACAGAATCGGACAGACAGACGGACATGACGAATCTATAAGGGTTCCGTTTTTTGCCATTTGGCTACGGAACCCTAAAAAGTAGCCCAGTTTACCTAAACTAAATAAAAGGTTTTCTTTTAATAACTGAGTCAGAGCTAGTAATTGCTATAAGTTAGCTATCTATAAAGTGCGTCAAACGGATATTGGGAAAACGTCAGTAAGCGTAACCGATTACCGAATTACTGTACCGAGTACCGATTACCGTAGGTACCGAAGTAATACTATAAGTTCTCCCCATGAACAATTTTGTACGTAACGTCAAAAAATACCTACTCTTGAATGTTCGTGTTCCGGAAAAAAAAACAACTCAGTACAATGATTTTCTCATTATGTCGCTAATTTAATAGTTATTTGTTTTACAAGGGAGCAAGTTGTTGTTTAACTTCTGGTGCTGATGTTGATACCCGAGCGAGATGTAAGATTCCAAAATTGAACCACGAGCGTAGCGATTGGTTCTAGAAGTGGAATTTTGAGCGTTGCGAGGGTTTCAAGTTTCAATGCACGGGGGTTAAACAAATTTTACCACTGAGTGAAACACAAACCACAGTAACCACACCACACCAACACGAGGAAAATACTGGCTGTGAAATATCAAACAAAATTAAACAAAAAAACAAGTCAAAATGAATATTATTAAATTCATGTCAAAATCATCATTTAAAACTCATTTCTACATTTGATTTGATTTGCTACACATGTGGATAAGATGCAACTTTCTCATCAGTTTTTGAAAAATCAAGAGAGCCTTTACCAGCTAGTGTGGTCATGTGGTGAAAAGATATTTCCTTGTCTAGATGTCATAGCACTTAGTAACCTTAACATTTTTTCTGAACAAGAAATAATTCAGGTAAAAGCGAGCTCACACATGTCGGCCCACATTATGCATCGTGCAAAATTTAAAGTAGCGTATCTTCCACCGACACACTTTGTACTCACATTGTATGTATAAACCACCCAAGGAAGGCAAAATAGGGGGAAAATCCGTGTACAGATGAATTTTAGTATAGTTGTAGGTACCTAAAGGTGGACACAAACTAACAAACTAACTAACTAACTAACTGCTTTGGCTCAGCGATCCAAAAAGAATCTTGGCCTCCGAAACGAGAGAACGCCACCTGTCCCGATCCAGCGCGGTTTCCTGCCATGAATTGGCATTCAGCCGCCGCAGGTCCGCCTCCACGACATCACACCAGCGGTACCTGGGGCGCCCGATCGGACGACAACAACATACTAAAAGTACTGATGGATGGGGGTGAAGCTAACAGGTAGGGAAGGTAAAAAGAAATCTTTTAATATATTTTAAACTTTTGACCTAAAATCACTTGCTCTAGACATTTTGTCCACATTTCTAGAGCAAGTGATTAGGTTAAAACTGCGACCTTCATGAAAACAAACTGTTGTCAGAAAAGTAAGTTAAATTGGGTTAAAACTACGACCTATACGAAAACAAACTGTTGCCATAAAAGTGAGTTAGGTTAGATTAGAACTGTGACCTCTACGAAAACAAACTGCTGGCAGAAAAGTGAATTAGCTTGCTCGTATCGTAAGTTATAACTGCGTCCCCCGCGGAACCAAACTGTTGGCAAAAAATAAGTTACGTTAGGTCACCAGGATAACACATATGGACATAAGAACAAATTTACTTTATGGCAAGTGTAGTATACGTGCGAAAGAGAAGCGTATATCTGTCGTCTCCTGCGCACGAACACGGACGCTAGGCGCGCGCATGCGCGCAGTCTCATGTTGGATGCCGAAGCGAAGTTACGTGTTACGTTGTGGCAAGGTAAGGAGCCGATATTCATTGTTGTGTTGTGAAACTTGTGAATCCATCAATACTGTGTAATCTGAGGCAACTACTACATTTTGGCGACGGGCTGAATCGGTAAGTCATTTTATAATTGACATTTCAAAATAACTTATAGGTACGGAATTACGGAGGAATACCTTGTTTCAAATAAAAGTGTAATAAACATCATTTGTGTTTAAGGAACGTAAATCAATACATGTTTTTCATTTACGCCGTTATTTACCCAAAGGTTCAACATGGATAAGGACACTTCATTTGAACAGTGGCATAAACAGTCAATCACGAACTATACGTGCAAACCTACGTAATGTAAGCATCACAATAGTTAATATCCTGTATGTGGCCTTATACTGATAATAACGTGTAGTATGCACCGGGCTTTATACTTTTTGGTTGTTGTGTTTATGGTCATTTTAGTTTTATATAGAGAACTGTCAGATTTTGGCGGAATGCCGTCGACCGATATTATGTACGATTTGATCTTAGTTAATACGGTGTATCGATGTAATAAAAGAAATATTAACTGGATGCAGTGGTTTGTATGATAAACCCCATTTACTGAGCTTTAAATCAATGGACTTCTACATCTCAGAAAGCGGGATTATGAATTCAAATGCCCACATAGATATTGGATGCACTTAATTTATTTTCACTTGTATAGAGGTGCATAAAAATGTAAGTTGCTTGGTCTTTTAAATGTTTGTTTCATAGTCGAAACAGTTGAGTTGATAGTATATAAATGATACAAGATTTCATTAGCTTGTTTGTTTTGCTCGCTAAAGAGAACGATTGACAGTTCGTTTCGTTTGCATAAATCAAAAGTTTTGTTTTAAATTTTCAATGTACTGTACATAGTTACATACATTTGCTATGGTATTGACCTATTTATTAACCCGTGTTCTTGTCATTGTTTGTTTTCGGTTTTGTGAGATGAGACGGAATACAATGAGAGTAGATCTCGAAAATGCAAGCGCAAGCAATCAACCATCAACTTTCTGGTGAGACAAGAGCCATACTTAAGAGCCTGTGACATGGTTATGAAGGAAGGCAACGCGGTAAGGATGGCATTGTGCAGTGCAAGTGCTCAGTGAATCTAGTTATTAACACTGAGTTGTATAATGACATTCTGTAAGTTGAATGTTGACTATTACTATTTTTGGATGGACTAATGGCAATGAAAGGTTTTTTTAATTATGCATGAGTATATAATACTTATATATGTTAAGAGAAAAAAAAAAAACAAAAATAAGGTATTGGATTGGTATCCTAGAGGTTTTTGCTATGATGGAATGATGGTATAATTAAGATGAGAGGAAGAACTTAATCTGTCAGCGGGCTAGAATTGTAGGACAGTGGCCCATGATAGTTTTAAAGAAAAAGAGCTAAAGGAGGCCTTTAGCAAGCAGCACACTCATTAAAATATACTTCTATCTACTTTGGTCTCAATAGAATCTTAATAAAAATCATTTAAATCATTTTGGATAAAATACACAAATGAATTCGTTTATGATTTGATAACAAACAAATTATTTATTTATAAAAGTTATTTAGGTTTTAGGTACTCATATGGGAAAATTCAAAAGAAAAAAGTTAATTGAAGATATTGAATGATATAGGTATAAGCATTGACTTGCCTAGTATTGCTAAGTATATTGAAAATTATTTATCTGGAAATTTAAAGAGAGGCAAATAGAAACAAAACTGAATGAATGGAATCACACACACTATATGATTTTTAAATATGAAATGATACTGATAGTTTCATGTCTTTTTCATAATATTGTTTTAAATGTAGCATTACAATAATCTAATTTTGTATATGAGAAATATTTACATAGGTACTTATACAATTTAAAGATGAAAATAAATGTGCTGAATTTTTGGAAATTTTAGATATCATTTGATGTATGGAAATTTTGCATATTGGACTATAGGGATATTATTCCAGACCTGACATCTTCACTGCGGTAGGTGGTTGAAAGACCTCATACAAAGTATGGTTAATTACGAGTTACACTTAATGCTGCAGCGAAGGTATTAACCCTCACACCTCACATACAAACCAAGGAAGTTAAATTAATATCATTAATGATATTAAGTACCATTTTATATTGTAAAACAGACTTGCACCAATTTACTGCTGTCATGTTCCTCTACGGTGCCAAAATATAAATTACAATTTCAAAGCATCATTATTATCATTCAGGGAATATGATGTTGATGTCTCGGGCCCGTTTTGGTTTTTGACATTTCACATCATGCAAGTCTTTTATTTAGAATTCTTGTAGCTCTATTAATACTATATATAATACTTAATACCTTTACATAGTTGAGAACCAGTATTTATCTATGTTTGTGTGTTTTTTATGCATTTTAGTAAGTGCAAATAGCATAGTGCAAATTCTGCCTATAAAAGCATTAGTTTAACAGGATTGAGTGAACAGATTACTTTTCTGTGCTGTCAACACACATGGTCATATTGTTGAAAATATTAGTGTTGTCAAAGATTTCAAAAGTAAAGATATGCCCATTCATATAACCGAACATTCTCATTTGGTGTGCCTAGTTCGATTGCTACAATGCACATTGATGGTTGATGAGTTTGCATCAGTCGCATAGTTACTTTGGAGTGCACGCTTGGCTCGCATTCACTGACACCGCTGTGCTGGCACCATACTGGGTGCCCTTAAGTCCCATCTTTATGAAGAAATTTATAAGTCAATGAATATTGTATTATTTTTCTTAAATTTACTAGGTATGAAAATTTAAATAATGCAGCTGTACAATCCAATAACAAATCACGAATGAAATCATGAATTGTTGCTATGAAATACAATTTATTAGTGACTTATAGTTTCATTTGCTTTAAGGGTGAATCTGAAATAATTATTGTATGACAGGTTCAGGTTAATAAACTTAACAGTTAGTGGTATTCAATCATTAAATTTCAGGTTACTAAAAAGTAGGTAAATAGTACGGTCGCCAAGCCGCTCCGAGGCCAGATTTAATTGACTCAGCTCGGCCTTACCCACAACCGGTATCAATGTATTCGGACAGTTCTCCTGATCACCGTACATGCGGTAGTAAAGCGGAAAAATGGTGGAGGGGATAGTAATGACGTCACAAAGATGGCGGCCGGACCTATTCTTTTTGGCGGTGTATCTCGAAAACCACTTAACCGATTTTAATCATCGAGGTGTCAAATAATAGCTTATATTATGGAGATTATTTCCTTTTCTACAAACATTTACGTGAAACCTATAGGAAAAAAAATAATCACAAAAAACAGTTTTTTTATAAAATTATTATTTTTTATTTTGTAAAAATCTCCGTAAATATTAGCATTTCGCAAATTTTGTTTAATATAAAACATATTGCTTCATTATCAAGGAATATAATGAGCCTTAAAACATACAGATCGAGTAATAAACAATGAAGCTACACTCATTTATTTGCGCATGGGTAACGATAACTGGCTTTTACCGGTCGAAACTGTGGTGACTGTTACGATACGTATTGAATGGAATTTATAGAGTATCGGTTTTAATTACTGAAATTATAATTAAAATTATACCAGACACAATAATGTTACCTTACTTCGACGTTTAGTCTCTTTTTCGTCTTAATCATAGGTAGGTACATATTTCTTTTTACTTAAAAATTTTAATCAGGGTGAACTTTTAACCACCAGTCATACTCTGCGCAGCGACTTTATAGGTCATACTTAACAACTTTTACTATGGGACCAATTCCGAAATCGCGAAAAAAAATTTGACTGTCCCATATAAAGGTGCGACCAACTTTACCAGACCAACACTTTTCCAAACTGAGCTACAGCTGTCCGATGAAGTTAAGTACTTAGGACTAACTCTCGACAATATACTCAATTGGAACAACCACATCAACAAACGGATAGACAAGGCGGGAGTTGTCTTCTGGCAGTGCAGAAGGATGATTGGTAAGAGGTGGGGACTCAACCCGAAAATTACCCTCTGGCTCTATAAGACGATAATCCGCCCCTTACTCTGTTACGGTGCTCTGGTTTGGTGGCCAAGAACAAACCTAGGCAACGTACGAGACAAACTACAAAGACTTCAAAGGCTCGCATGCGCGGCCACCACTGGCTGCACGAGGTCTACCCCGACTGCAGCCATGGAGGTCATGCTAAACCTTCCACCGCTGCACCTACACATACAGCAAGAGGCCAGTCTCTCAGCGGTAAGGTTGCGAACCCTCAAGATATGGTTCGAACATCACAGGAGCTCTTCACACAAAATGCCTGGAAAAGGTGTATGACGAATTTCCAGTGCTTAGGTCAGGCACGGACCGGATTCACAAACAAGCTATCTTCGATAAAAGGTACAAAATACAGTTATATGAGGACGAGGACGACAATCATGAAGGACTCAATCCCCGGGAGCTGAGAATCTTCACTGATGGGTCCAAAACAGACAGCGGATCGGGCTCTGGAACCTTCTCAGAAGACCTGAACATGTCGATCACCACTCCGCTAGGAGCCCATAACTCGGTATTCCAAGCTGAGTGCATGGGCATCATAAACGCGGCGGCTGCCATCACTGCAAGGAAGGTAGTAGGATCCTCCATCCGCATACTCTCCGACAGTAGAGCAGTCTTAATGGCTCTAAATAGCCATATAGTTACATCCAAACTTATACACGAATACCACGAACGACTAATGGAGGTATGTCATAATAACAAGATCACCCTACAATGGATCAAGGGACACAGTGGATCCCGAGGTAACGATGCTGCGGACGAGCTTGCCAGGCAAGGATCGAATGCGGGGGCGATTGGTCCGGAACCGATTCTTCCGATACCATTTAGCAAGGTACGCTCAATGCTGCTGGCACGTACAGGGAAACTACACACAGAACACTGGCTGAACCAGACAGGCAAAAGAAGCCATGCCTGGCATCAACGGAAAACTCACAAGGGCGCTCCTGCAACTAGGGAAGGTCCGACTGAGTATGGTAACCAGTGTCATAACAAGTCATGGACTGTTTAACAAACATCTTTTCACAACAGGTGTCACAGACAGTCCCCTGTGCCGAGGTTGCATGGAGACAGAAGAAACAGCCTCTCACGTGGTGCTGGAATGCAGCGGAGTGACTCCATACAGGGCTAAACATCTCGGATCTCCGAGAGACCTCCCCGAGGTCCTACTCAACATCAAAGGTTTGATAGGATTCCTCGAGGAGCTGGGCTGGCAGGACTAGCCCACCCCCAACATATCACGCAAAATAGGCGCAAGTCGTCGAGTTGCGAAAAAATCGCCCGAATACAATACAATACAATACAATACAATACAATACAAGGTGCGACCAGACCGCAGCTTAAAAAACGGTCACGATACGGAATCGCAGTGACGCGTCGTATGCGTACCGTTTTTGACGCATGCTCCCCACCGCTGTTTAAAAAACGGTGTCGGTACGGAATCGCAGTGACGTGCTTCACGCGAATCTTTTTTGTTCGCAAAACAGTTGCGTCTTTTACGTCACCGGTACGGTGTCTGCCATAAGATCTCCGTGTAATATTTTTTGCGATTTTTACGCAGTTCAATTTACGGTGCGTCAGCTTATTTTAAGCAGCGGTGTGGCGAGCATGCGTCATGGACCCGGGTACGTCCTTAAACTACGTCCAAAAGAGAGGTATGGGCATTGTGAATGTCATCTCGCTTTGTGTGGTAGGGCACAGCCAGTGGGTGTCATTCCAGATCCAAATTTTCTTGCGTGATTCGGCATTGGTCCCATAATAAAAGTTGTTCAGTATGACCTGTAAGTCACTGCGCAGAGTATGGCTGGTGGTTAAAATTTCATCTTATACCTATATTCGACACAAGTAGTAAGTACTTACAGATATGATACACATTTTGCCTGTATAGTGATACATAGTGAATAAATTAATACCTGATTTAAAAAATAAAACAAAAATAACAAATAGCATGTTATTTAATTCAGTAATCACTAATCAGTCTTAAACAATGAACATCATACTTTTAGATTAGACAACAAAATGTATATTTATACTGTGTTTCGACTTGAAAGATTTTACTGCTTTAAAACATAAGACAAACCTACCAACCAAATGTATACAAAAAAATGTTTTTGTGATTATTATTTTCCTATAGGTTTCACGTAAATGTTTGTAAAAAGGAAATAATCTCCATAATATAAGCTATTAGTTGACACCTCGATGAATACAATCGGTTAAGTGGTTTTCGAGATACACCGCCAAAAAGAATAGGTCCGGACGCCATCTTTGTGACGTCATTACTAACCCCTCCCACCATTTTTCCGCTTTACTACCGCATGTACGGTGATCAGGAGAAACGCCCGAACACATTGATACCGGTTGTGGGTAAGGCCGAGCTGAGTCAATTAAATCTGGCCTCGGAGCGGCTTGGGGACTACTAATTAAAAGTTGTTCAGTATGACCTATAAAGTCGCTGCGCAGAGTATGACTGGTGGTTAAAAGTTCACCCTGTATAAAATTTTTAAGTAAAAAGAAATATGTACCTACCTATGATTAAGACGAAAAAAGAGACTAAACGTCGAAGTAAGGTAACATTATTGTGTCTGGTTTTTATAATTGTCATTATAATTTCAGTAATTAAAACCGATACTCTATAAATTCCATTCAATACGTATCGTAACAGTCACCACAGTTTCGACCGGTAAAAGCCAGTTATCGTTACCCATGCGCAAATAAATGAGTGTAGCTTCATTGTTTATTACTCGATCTGTATGTTTTAAGGCTCATTATATTCCTTGATAATGAAGCAATATGTTTTATATTAAACAAAATTTGCGAAATGCTAATATTTACGGAGATTTTTACAAAATAAAAAATAATAATTTTATAAAAAAACTGTTTTTTGTGATTATTTTTTTTCCTATAGGTTTCACGTAAATGTTTGTAGAAAAGGAAATAATCTCCATAATATAAGCTATTATTTGACACCTCGATGATTAAAATCGGTTAAGTGGTTTTCGAGATACACCGCCAAAAAGAATAGGTCCGGCCGCCATCTTTGTGACGTCATTACTATCCCCTCCACCATTTTTCCGCTTTACTACCGCATGTACGGTGATCAGGAGAACTGTCCGAACACATTGATACCGGTTGTGGGTAAGGCCGAGCCGAGTCAATTAAATCGTGTTTCTAGAGGGCTTTTGAGATTTGGCGACCGTACTATAAAGGTGTAGTGTAAGTAATGGACACGACCAGAAAGTGTCTTACAAAGGTAAAAGCAGTTTACTTAGTTATATAAAAACATTGTAAAGTTTAAGAAAATCAATTTATATAAAATTAATATGCTAACAAAATCAGTGTTCCTTTGAAAAGACAAGACTTACAGGATTGTCATTGAAAATTGACTTAAAATGTAAAATTGATGAATATAACAGGTAACACCAATTATTTACTAAGACATTTTAGTATGGTTTTGTGAAGAACTGTGTGATTGACCTAAACAAAGGATATACACACCAGAGTGAGTTATATGAATGAAGTTAAAAGTAGATAACATTTTAATTTAATGAAGCCTTATAAAGTAATTCATAAATTTAGCTATCATAAAAATTTAGCTTGATAAAGACACACATGATTTTGTGACAGAAGGTACAGTGATGACAAGAAATAAGTGGGTGATATTAAAAATATTTAGGCAAAACAACCGTGTTTAATAAACACAAAATTAGTGATTGCATTTTCGCCATGAAGTGTGTTGTCATCACTAGTATAGGCAATAACCGGATGTAACAACGAACAAAAAAAAAACACGTTTTAAATGTAATTATTTTCGGTGTTGATGAATTGATTGAATATTTATGTCATTTTATTTAATTAATGTTGTGACATCTGATTACGATTTCAGCACCTATGAGTAAATCAGGTACCTAAGGAAAATCTTAGGCAACAGAGTTCCGATAACGATGATGATGTATATGACTGAACATGTCGTCTACAGTGACGGTGTCAGCGACGGTGTTTGCCTCGATGTCTATAACGGTCAATAACTGACCAAATCAATGATGATAACGGAGCTGGGTGATTTCGATGACAATGTCGGCGATAATGCTTGACTGAACGATGATGATCGATTTTGATGACGATATAGAATATAGATGATGATTAGGTATATTATAGTAACGATTGATGATGTTGAAGATGATAATGACTGAATGATGATGATCGACTTTGATGACGATATAGAATATAGATGATGATTAGGTATATTATAGTAACGACTGATGATGTTGATAATGATCGACTGTGTCGATAATTATGGCTTATAAAATGTTCATTGTTAATGATGACTGTGACTAAAACGATCTTTGCTACTGCCAATAATTATAACATTTTTATTTGTTTTATGTTTCAACGCTGGTAACCTGGCTGGACGAATGAAGTTGATGATAAGCGAGGGTCTCGCAGCAAGAGCTGACTAAAGCAAAGAAGGTTAAGCTATTACATGGTGCTGTCATCAGTGGGGCAGGGTCCAAGCTGCCGATGGCCAGGGCCGCTGAGTGAGAAACCGGCGTACTATACACGCCGTGTCCAGGATATAGCAATCTGCATCTGACCAGCGAGAGTCTCTGAGTGTTGGGTTGGTTGGGTTGGTCAGTTTGGCAGACTGTCTAGTACAGGCCGTAATGGCAGACTGTCTAGAGCAGGCCATGACTGTTTATTATGTTAGTTTATACTTTGGCTGACTATCTAGAGCAGGCCCTGATGGCAGACTGTCTAGATGCCATAAGTAGGTATATATGCTGTTAAGGTACTTGTAATATGAGATACTTGTAATTTGTTTGAATTGATATTTGCGGTTAGTTGTATTTTATAATTGTTGATGTGTTTTTTAAATTGTATGCAAATTCCATGTTGACGTGTAAAAGTGCCCTTGTGGCCTATTTGCTGAATGAATGTTGAAATTGAAGAAGTTGGCCTTGTTGCCTGATTCATTATATTCGTTTATACTTTGACAAACTGCCCAGAGTAGGCTTTGAAGGCAGACTGTCTAGAACAGGCTATGATAGCAGCCTGTCTTCTAGAGCAGGCCGTGATGGCAGACTGTCTAGACTAATCTAGTCTGAAGCAGGCCATAACAAATTAAATCAGTACAATGATTAGGTGTGAGGTTTGGCAGACTGTCTAGAACAGGCTATGATAGCAGCCTGTCTTCTAGAGCAGGCCGTGATGGCAGACTGTCTAGACGAATCTAGTCTAGAGCAGGCCATAACAAATTAAATCATTACAATGATTAGGTGTGAGGTTTGGCAGACTGTCTAGAACAGGCTATGATAGCAGCCTGTCTTCTAGAGCAGGCCGTTGTGGCAGACTGTCTAGACTAATCTAGTCTAGAGCAGGCCCTAACAAATTAAATCATTAAAATGATTAGGTGTGAGTTTTGGCAGACTGTCTAGAACAGGCTTTGATAGCAGCTTGTCTTTTAGAGCAGGCCGTGATGGCAGACTGTCTAGACCAGTCAAGTCTAGAGCAGGCTATAACAATTTATACTTTGGAATGATGTCTAGAGCAGGCCTTGAAGGCAGACTGTGATTGTTTATGATGTGTTATATTTTGTTAAAATTCCTAGAGCAGGCCTTGAGGGCAGACTGTGATTTTTGATGTTGATTTATACTTTGCCAAACTGTTTAGAGCAGGCCTTGAGGGCAGACTGTGATTGTTTGTGGTTATGTATTATATTTTGCCAAACTGTTTAGAGCAGGCCTTAAGGGCAGACTGTGATTGCTTCTGATCATGTTATATACTTTTTCAAACTGTTTAGAGCAGGCCTTGAGGCAGACTGTGATTGTTTATGATCATGTATTTATACTTTGCCAGACTGTTTAGAGCAGGCCTTGAGTGCAGACTGTGATTGTTTATGATCATGTATTATACTTTGTCCAACTGTTTAGAGCAGGCCTTGAGTGCAGACTGTGATTGTTTATGATCATGTATTATACTTTGCCCAACTGTTTAGAGCAGGCCTTGAGTGCAGACTGTGATTGTTTACGATCATGTATTATACTTTGCTAAATTGTTTAGATCAGGCCTTGAGTGCAGACTGTGATTGTTTATGATCATGTATTATACTTTGCCAAATTGTTTAGATCAGGCCTTGAGTGCAGACTGTGATTGTTTATGATCATGTATTATACTTTGCCAAATTGTTTAGATCAGGCCTTGAGTGCAGACTGTGATTGTTTATGATCATGTATTATACTTTGCCAAATTGTTTAGATCAGGCCTTGAGTGCAGACTGTGATTGTTTATGATCATGTATTATACTTTGCCAAATTGTTTAGATCAGGCCTTGAGGGCAGACTGTGATCGTTGAGGTTGGTTTATACTTTGGCAGACTGCCTAGAGCAGACCATGATTGTAAGTTAGTTCATATATTGAAAGACTATCTAAAGAAGGCTGTTAATGCTACCAGGTGTTGGTTGTATTCAATGACTGTTTACATGATCTCAGATTCAAGCATGTTAAGCGTTAAGATTTATTTCTCAATAAGGCTAAAGGTTATTATTGGCTATGATTGATTCATGTGAGCCCATACTGTGCATAAGAAGTGTACTGTGTAGAAGTTTACAAATACTGTTGTTGTGAATGTTTATCTTTGATATCGATAAAGGTGTTACGATATATTGCTGTTGTTATTAATGTTTATAATTACTTTTAGTGAGAGGGCTCACTTTAAAAAAAAAGGATGGCCGAAGCTGTAAGCATCACAATAGTTAATATCCTGTATGTGGCCTTATACTGATAATAACGTGTAGTATGCACCGGGCTTTATACTTTTTGGTTGTTGTGTTTATGGTCATTTTAGTTTTATATAGAGAACTGTCAGATTTTGGCGGAATGCCGTCGACCGATATTATGTACGATTTGATCTTAGTTAATACGGTGTATCGATGTAATAAAAGAAATATTAACTGGATGCAGTGGTTTGTATGATAAACCCCATTTACTGAGCTTTAAATCAATGGACTTCTACAGTAAGTACGTAGTAATGCTCAATTTTACGAAAAGGTTACAAATATTAGAGGTAAAAATAAGTATAGGTATATTATTAAAATAATTATACAACGCAAGCGTAGCTAACTAATTAATCTACGGCAGAATCAAATGATGACAAAAGCCGTGCAGTAGGTATGTAAACCCGCGCGAGCCGCGAACGGCGCGCCCGGCGTCGCGTCGGCGAGCGCGCGGCGTTGCTTTGTAATTCGAGACAGCGGCATGCGAATTTGAACCTTGTGCTGCTCACAAGGACAAAGATATTGTTTTGTTGGATTTGTTTAGGTTAAAATATAGTGATTTGAAATTACTTATCCTAACTGAAAAATCAAATTGACAGGTGAAAGCCTAAGTTTGAATCACTCGTTATGTTATTGCGTAAATAAATTACTTAAATGAATCAGAGTTAACCATAAACATGCCGGAAACATTTAACGTTTTGTTTCGGAATGCATGCGTTTACGTTTGTTTTTTGGTTTCAACATGGAGTCGTAAGGTTAACAGACGGCTTGAGCTGAGCTATTAGGCATTCATTCATACTACCTATCCAAATCTAAAACTAAGGTGCCTGTGAGTGGAAGCGTAGCTTACGTTACAAATTTGTACCGGTGGCAAATTAAAAAGACATAAACGCCAATAGCGGTAATGGTACTTATGACTTTGCTATTATTTTTACTCAACATATGGTGATACATATATCGTATTTCTGAAATGTCTTCATTGTGACATTGTTTAAGTTTGTTTTCTTGAGGTATTCGATAGAAATGTTGACCTTATAGACCATCGAAATAAGATAGCCCAGTCGAAATATGATAGTCCGGTCACATAAGGGGAAAATACAATAAATTTCTGGCGTTGACATAATAGTAATATTTAGTCATTGTGTAATTTCAAATAAAGGAAGAGAATACATAGATTTTTGTTTTATACTGTATGACTTCTAGAAAAAAAAAATTATATGGCAGGTTTTAATAGTCCAGTCAATGGTGAGTAGTTCAGTCAATGAGATTAAAATATAAAAGTATGCGAAAATATGTCAAAATTTACTAGCAAGATGCTGTTGAGCGTCATGGCTGTACCGACTTAGATGTAGGTATGCAGATGATGACTGTAATACCTAGAAAAAATATACATATGGAAACTTGGAGGGAATGATGCGGACTGAGAAGGATTAAACGGATGACGTCTGTTTAGTGCCTACTACAGTTCATAAATAATTATATTGTAAAAAAGAAAACATGGAAGCTAGATGGAAGGATGAGGACTAAGAAGGATTAAACGGATGACGTCTGTTTAGTGCCTACTACAGTTCATAAATAATTATATTGTAAAAAAGAAACTATGGAAGCTAGATGGAAGGATGAGGACTGAGAAGTATTAAACGGATGACGTCTGTTTAATGGCTACTACAGTCCATAGATAAATACATATAGGTATATAAAAAAAATGCATATGGAAACTTGGATGGAAGGATGTAGACTGAGCAGGATTAAACGGAAGACGTCTGATTAGGCCTGCTACAGTCAATATTTTGTTTGTCAACAGGAAGCCAACAATGACAACACCATCGCTGGCGCTTGAAAAGTTTGACTGCGAAGGTAATAGCAATTCTGTATGTACACGATGGGAACGTTGGAAGAGGAGTTTGCACATTTACCTGGAAGCGGCAGGTGTTAAGACTGCTGCTAAAAAACGAGCAAGTTTGTTACATTGGGGGGGAACTGAACTACAGGAAATATTTTTCAACATACCAGGGGCAGATGTAACATCAGAGGCATCCGGGGAGGAGGATGTATTCCAGGTGGCAATTGGAAAATTAGACAGTTACTTCGCACCAAAGCAAAATAAACGATTTGAACGGCATACCTTTAGGCAAATTCAGCAAGAAAATAATGAAAAATTTGAGAAGTTTTTGGTACGCCTTAGACAACAAGCAACAAAGTGCCAATTTGATAATGTAGAAGATCATTTGATTGATCAAATCATAGAGAGATGTTCATCAGAAGAATTGAGGAAAAAAATACTTAAGGCAGGAGATAGCATGACAATAGAAAATATTATCTCAGAGGCGAACGCCCTGGAAGCTATTAATAGGCAATTAGAGGACTACAAAAACAACAAGGAAAAGAATGTGGCGATAGAAATTAACAAAGTGGAAGAGAAGACAGACAGAAAAGGGAAAGAATGTTATAGATGCGGGAGCTGGGGGCATTTGTCCAATAATGAAAACTGCCCTGCTAGGGGAAAGAAGTGCTTGAAGTGTGGCAAAATTGGACATTTTAAGTTGCAATGCAAAAGCCAGATCCTGTAAAGAAAAAATGAGGACATAAGACCTGATGGAACTCGACAGAAAAGGTTTTCAAAGAAATTTAAAAAATCTCCTAAAGCTCATGAGGTAAGAAATATAGAGGAAGAGGAGAACTCTGAACCCGAAGAAGTCGAGTATCTATTTAACATAAACGGATAAGACATGGAAAAAAATGAAGGATATGGGAGTAAGGGTAGATGACGAAATAAAAGAACCAAAGAAAAACTTCTTCGCCTAAGGATCTGAAACACCTTTACGACTGCTGGGATCTTTCCGCTCTGACATTAAATTAGCCGGCAGAAAAGAAAACGCAATCTTCTATGTGGTAGATAACGGTACACAAAATTTACTGGGGAGGAGAACAGCAACTAAGTTGGGGGTTTTAAGAATTGGGTTGGAAGTAAACCAGATTGGACTCAAGCCTTTCCCTAAACTTAGAAATGTTAATACAAATACCCATTGACGACAAGGTCAAGCCAATCGCGCAGCCTTACAGAAGAATTCCAATTCCTTTGGAAACAAAGGTTGAGGAGAAAATTACAGAGTTACTTGAAAAGGATATAATTGAAGAAGTCCAGGGCCCCTCAAATTGGATATCTCCCATAGTTCCTATAATCAAAGAAAACGGTGACATTCGACTCTGCGTTGACATGAGACGGGCAAATAAAGCAATTAAAAGGGAAAATCATCCATTACCGACTATGGACCAGCTACTACCAAAGTTTAGGAATGCTACAGTGTTCAGTAAATTGGATATCAAAGATGCATTCCATCAACTAGAAATCCATCCAAAGTCACGGGATATAACGACGTTCATATCTGGAAAAGGTGTCTATAGATACAAAAGATTAATGTTCGGCATTACATGCGCTCCTGAAATATTTCAAAAAACTCTTGAACGCATATTAATTGGATGTGAGGGAGTTGTAAACTTAATTGACGACATATTAGTTTTTGGCGAGGATCAAAAGGAGCATGATGCCAGACTTGAGAATGTGCTGAAGGTACTTAAAGAGCATGATATCGTTCTAAAAGAAGATAAATGTATCTACAACGTTAATAAAATCCAATTTTTAGGACATGAACTAATTAATAAAGGAATTCGACCACTAGATAAATATGTATCGGCTATTATGGACTTTAGAGCACCCCGAACAATCTCGGAATTGCAAAGTTTTTTAGAACTCGTCAACTATGTAGCGATCTTGGTACAAACAAATGAAGCTGGTCCACGCATAATAGCTTACGGCAACAGAACCTTAACGGAGTGCTCGTATCGAACGATGGGTATTACGTCTACAGTCATACGACTTCATAGTTATATATCGTCCGGGAAAAACCAACATTGCTGACTCCCTTTCCAGACTATGTAACCTCGACGAACGGAATAACAACACTAATGGAAAAGATTTTGTACAAAACATAGTAGAACAGATAAGACCAGTAGCAATATCGCTGCAAGAAATCGAGAGCAGTTCTAAAGAAGACTCAGATATACAAAAAGTAAAGACAGGCCTGTATGACTCCAAATGGGACCAACAAATAAAGAGTTACAAAATCTTAGAAAACGAGTTGTGTTTTTGTGGCGATATTCTTTTAAGGGGTAATAAAATTGTAATACCAAAAACACTGCGAGGAAACGTTTTAGAAGCCGCCCACGAAGGACATCCTGGAATCGTTGGTATGAAAGCTAGACTTAGAGCTAAAGTATGGTGGCCCAGGTACGATAATGACGTTGAGAGACTGGTTAAGTCGTGTAAAGGGTGCACCCTTGTTTCAGCGCCAAATCCCCCAAATCGGATCAAGAGAAGGGAATTGCCAACACACCCCTGGGTTGATATTGCAATTGATCTCTTGGGTCCCTTGCCGTCCGGAGATTACCTTCTGGTAGTAATCGACTACTATTCGCGGTATAAAGAAATAAAGGCATGCCGCGATATATCAAGCAAGGCTATGATAGCCATATTGAAGGAAATGTTTAGTCGACTAGGATGTCCAATCACGATTACGGCAGACAACGGTAAACAGTTCATAGTCAGGAATTTAGAGAATTTTGCCAACTAAATGACATTCATTTGTTCAACACTATCCCTTATTGGCCCCAGCAAAATGGAGAGGTGGAGCGTCAGAACAGGGACATTATTAAACGTTTGAAGATAAGTCAAATTGACAAAAAGAACTGGAAAGATTCACTCTTGGAATATCTGACTATGTATAATAGTACTCCCCATACGACAACGGGAAAGACGCCAGCAGATTTATTTTTCCAACGGAAATTTAGAGACAAGATACCAATGATAGATACGCTTGAATATATTCATAAAGACCAAGATATGGACTTCAGAGACAGGGACAGAGAACAAAAAGAAAAAGGAAAAGGAGAGTTGAGGATGGAAACATAATAGTAGGGGACGAGGTTTATGTGAAAAATATGAACAAAACAAACAAGTTAGCTCCAAATTATGAGCCAACCCCACACACTGTAGTATCTTATAAAGGTGGAGATGTAAACATTGAAAATAATGAAACTGTACAAAGACTGAGAAGAAACATGATGCATTTAAAAAAGGTCGAAGGACAATGGAAAATCTTGGATGAAGAAACGACAGAGACGAATGATTGCGAGTCAGATAATTAAATATATATCTTAAGTTTAATAAGGGATAAGAGGAAGACGTGAAATAAAGCTAATGCATGAAGCGCAAAACTATTGCTAAAAATATAATTAGGAAGTTGAAGTATAAAAAGTACTAAGGAAGCCAAGGAAGTTAATGACGAAGTAAAATAGCACTTGTGTTAAAGTGTTGATTAACTTGACAGTTAAAAATAAAAAATAAAGATGATTATTGAAATTACGGTTTTATTTAATTATCCTAAAATAATAATAATAATAATAATAGAACAAACTTAACAATAAGGAAGGGATGTAGTATACGTGCGAAAGAGAAGCGTATATCTGTCGTCTCCTGCGCACGAACACGGACGCTAGGCGCGCGCATGCGCGCAGTCTCATGTTGGATGCCGAAGCGAAGTTACGTGTTACGTTGTGGCAAGGTAAGGAGCCGATATTCATTGTTGTGTTGTGAAACTTGTGAATCCATCAATACTGTGTAATCTGAGGCAACTACTACAGCAAGTTAAGTACTTTAGGGAAGGGAATGACATGTGACATGTAGTAATTATAGCAAATAATATTAGGATATATTAGCATAAAAAATACCGATACAATATTAGGTTAGGACAATCATAAACGGCATTAGAGCTTTAGATCAAACGATCATTATGGGAATGCAAAAATAGGAAAAGGAACTTAAAAATCGCGATATATACTCGTAGCTGATTATTTTTACTCCGCGGTAAAAATAAACTACTCGTTTTACTTTGTCGTCAGGAAATATCTAGGTACACCTGTCCCGGTTTTGGGTTTGACAGGTTTTTTATTGGATTCTCGATTTTCTATTCATTGAGTTAGGGTGTTTTGGTAACTGGACCGTGAAATAAATGTGGCTAATACTGTGCACATAGCTATACAAAGGTAGACTCGTAGCCCGATTAATGTAAAAAGGAATTTCAGTTTTTACGAAGTCCATTATATATTTTTTTATTATATCTTAGGTAAGCTCGCTTAAAGGTGTGTAGGAATACTCCAATAGATTTCTTAATTTAAAAAGTGGAAAACAAAACAAATAAGAAGATAAACATTAGAAGAAACAGAAGAAAAAGAAAATTAATTTATTCAGGACGCATAATATAATATTGCTTAAAACTATTACAACACTTTTATTGTACTTAAAACGTACGTAAACGTCACTGAAAAGGTCGCCCTCAGTTTGATATCAAGTTACAAGTTAGTTAGTTGAGCCTGAGGGCCTACCGCGAACCACGTTCGACGTGTTGCGTGTTGTTGCCACTTAGATACGAATTTACAAGTGCGACAGAGAGGCAACACGTCGAACGTGGTTCCCGGTAGGCCCTCTGGTCTTCTGTGGAAACCTGACATAGCGATCACGTGAGCCCGTGAGTCTTTGCGTCTATAGGACTCCAAATAATATTTAATAGAATAAGTTTTTGGCATACATTTAATTTTTGGTACAAGCTTTTATCGCTGACTCTACTTTTCTTTCCACAGGTAACTAATACTCATCGATACAATTTTAAAAATCCCAAACACAATTAGGTTGCGTTGTTTTATCACAGAGTTCCTCCACCTCCTGTCTCCATCATCAAATCAGCTCGATGGTACCATAGTATTACATTGTAACCCGACTTACATTTATGTTTGCAAATTTTCAGCTTAGTCGGAAATCGGGAAGTGGGTCAAATTTAGCTTCCAAGATTTGACCCACACATACATACCTACTACCTAACAGGGCAAGTTAGATAAAAGCTTGTAAAAATACCGACATCTGAAAACAACTTGAAATGCCCTTAAAATTATTTACGGCCATAGTGCATCTCGTAACAATTAATAAGTATTAGCCCCAAGACTTAAAATACTTGACGTGGAGGTGGTCTTCGTAACCTGTTCCATTTCACCAAACATCACTGTTTAATTTCAAATGCTTGGTTTTTAGATGGAAATAATGATCCTCATTGATTCCATCATCAGAAATCGACCTTGATAAAAATGTTGAACAATCTTAACGAAGAAGACATATCGCCGAACGTGAGGTGCACGTGAGATCAGCAGTTCCATTTCATCAAATTTAACATTTTAAACGTAAATGCTTATTTAATTTGTTGATGAAAATACAAAAACCACTATGTATTCCTATAAGATTTTAGGAGTTCCTCCGATTTCTCATGGATCCCATCATTAGCACTAAATTTTGGCAAAAAGGGACCAATGTGTACGTAAGTATAGGTCTATTAGATATACTTTAAACCAAAAAAAAAAACAAATCGGTTAAGAAAGTTTTATAACGAGGAAATCAAGCATAAAGATCAGAACAATGATGCAGGAAACTATAATTAGAAAGCCTCTACTCAATAAAATCAAAACATTACATTTTATTTATTTTCAAATTCAATAATTTACAAAGCTCTCAGCTGATTTTAACCAAATTTAAAAGGTGACGGCCCGGTGACGTGTAGGTGACATTCACTATTGTGTTCGTAGGTGTATGTCGGTACCTAACTACCTAGCGGGCGGCAGGCGGCCGGTGGCTAATATACACCGTGGGCTCGACTCGAGTAACCCCACAGATTTTAACCACGCGTTCCTGAGGTCATAAGGAGCCAAAAATATTAAGTAAGTACTTATATGATTTTTGGTTTGGTGTAAAATACACGCGTTTTCTGTACACGACACGTTATTTCTTTTCACATCTTGGCGAAAACAAAACATTACAACGAATAAGTACCTAAAGTTTATATATAGATAGACAGATAAATTTTGAGTTTCCTTTAAAACTTTAATGTCTACCAATAGGTGTGTCTGAACGAAGTCACATAGTGGCAATGTCGCAGCCAAAAAGGCGTTTTCCACCGAGTTATTACCGAAACAAAAGTTCACAAGAATCGTCATTATCTTTAACACAAGACCGATTTCAGAAAACATTTTAAAACTTTAAAAAAAATATAAAAAATATTTTTGAAATTTTGTATGAAAAATTTCTACTCGCACCGTTGTACACAGCATCTTACGTAAGCGAACAACTCGCGGCGGGCGGCCCACGACATTCGCGTTTGCAACGAGTCCTACGTGGGCGGATATTTCTATTTCTAATGGTATCATCAATTTCAACTGGCTAACTATCACGGTTCATGAGAACGACAGACAGACGGACGGACGGACGGACGGACAGCGGAGTCTCAGTAATAGGGTCCCGTTTGACCCTTTGGGTACGGAACCCTAAAAAGAGGAAATACAATCCGTGTAGGTATAAGCGAATTTTCGTACGAGTGTAGGTAAAGCTGCCTTGAACAACATACTAAAGGGGGAAAGTAAATTTTCATTATTTTCCCTATTTGGAAGTATTTGGTATTAATATAATCAGTAATCATTTATTGCTTTCATAGGCAAGTAGGTAAAATAGGTTAACACCTAATCCTAACCTAATTAATTTGGATATCGGACAGGTATGAACCCTGTAGGGCACTCCAAATTACAATTAGTATGCCGGATTTAGAGGTCTGGAGGCCTCGGGCAATAAAGGAGTGGAGGCCCCCTGGCCCCAAATTATTTTCCAAATAAAATGGTAAATTTTCCGAAGTCTCTATTGTGGCCCTCCCCTAAATCCGGCCCTGAATTTATTTTATTCATTTAACTAACTTAACTAATAATAGCAGCCAAGTCTTTTTCCAAAGACCGATGTGCGTTGTGACTTGTGCAATATTTATCGCGGGGTGCTGTAACTACTCACTGTAACAGTTATAGCCTACATAGATTTTGTGGTTTTCGACGAAGTTTTTGTGGCAAAATAAAGTGCTTGACAAAATCCAATATCGACATGTCTGTTATCGGTGTTACCTCAAAGTTATACATATTATTAACATCGCATAAGATTAAGAAGATAACTACCACAACACGTTCAATGTATTCTTTGATGTATTGGTAGTTTCCTATTCTTTTGGCACTGTGTACTACAATTTACGTTTTATTTTTGAGTACTAAATATATTTATGTAAAACAGAAATTATGTACCGATTTGTAATTGATTTGCGTTCTTGAAATTTCTCTATAACTGACTTATCGATAACAAATTTATCGATGTTTCATTTTCTCAAACACTCGTTTTTTGCCCAAAAAACTTCTAAGTCTGGTTATAGCATTTGGAATGTAAAAGTATATACCTTCCTACTTAGAAATTACAGATGCACAATTACTTACACATGTTGACCAAATCTACTATTTATTTACATTGAATGCTAATAAATTACATGACATTTACACGCCATGGGTGTTATCTGAATCAATACCAATGATTATTATGACTTGGAATTAACTCATCCATCCATCTTAATGTCAAGTAAGTTATGGAATATTATTATGCAGTAACTAGACATAAAAAGTTTGCCATAATCATAACGCGGTACTCATGAAATACACACCCCTAACGTCATTTGTGTCCGCGGCCGGCAAAATATCCAACTTTGTCGCTTACCATAAGGACGAGATTTGCTTGTATCTTTGTACGGATAGCCTGTCAAAACATGGTAAACGACAAAGTGGGACATTTTGCCGGCCGCGGATACATTTTATTTATAGGCAGGGTTGCTTGATGGTGGAGGCTGACAGCTTTTCTAGCAAAAACGAGGGATTGACCAAAAGAAATATCGTCCTAACTGTTATCGATACGTAAAGTGGAGTTCCATAGAAATTGCAAATAATGTACTTAAACAAATATGACAGATTTTGTTAGCATTTGACGTATACTTAAGAGTCCTTATTCCTACAGACGAGCGTATTTTGTAAAATGCTTCCTTTTTCATTCAAGATTACGACGTAACTATTAGTATTTATTCAAAAACTGGTAACGTACTTAAATAATCGCTTCCTAAACTAGCGGCTCCAACAGTTCAAATTTTCATTTTCTCTTTTAAACCTCTTTTTTAATGAGTTTTTTTGGGAGTCTTTTCCAAATTTTGCAGTGAGATGTAGCGTTTCGGTTCTCAATTTTGCTGTAAACAAGAATCATTTGGTACATGAATGACTACAATTTGATTCAACATATCTCGTACGAGGGGCTGGAATGATTAACAATCGAAGATTCATTTGAAAAAACTGATAAAATACCTTTCGAGTTTTCTTCATTTTCTTGGCGAAAACAGGGTTTTATTATATTTTTTTTCCGCAAATTGTACGCATATTTTGCTTTAAAAATAATATTATAGCAAACTGTAACTTTATGTTAACCTATAAAAAAAAAAACATAACTATGGGACCTACATTGCCATAAATTTATATTTTTTTAAAACACGTATAAATCACGCAGCAGCGACGCCCCGCTCTCAGTCCGCGCGGAGCGCGCTTAGAGGACGGACCTGTGCTCGATTGTCAGGCATTCGTTGCGATCGTAATCAGCTACGGAGTTCCGAGAAGTGCTATATACTGCGATTAGAAAATCTTAATAAAAGTTCATTTTTTACACTATGCTTAACAGACTCTCGCTTATTGATGGATTTTCAGTGGTCCTTTTTTTTATACTACGTCGGTGGCAAACAAGCTTACGGCCCGCCTGATGGTCAGCAGTATCCGTAGCCTATGTACGCCTGCAACTCCAGAGGAGTTACATGCGCGTTGCCGACTCTAACCCCCTCCCGCCCCTCGTTGAGCTCTGGCAACCTTACTCACCGGCAGGAACACAACACTATGAGTAGGGTCTAGTGTTATTTGGCTGCGATTTTCTGAAAAACGCATTTTTACTTGAAATTACGTTAGGGTTTGCATTTGCATTATTATTTTTGACCCGGATGAAGTCCAAGTTCTCATGATGGAGTCAGGAGTTGGTCACCAGAACTCTTAATCTACTCATTATAATCCCACCGTGTTTGGGCTCAAAAGATTTGCCCTGACGAACACCATCGATCTAGATGAGGTCCAGGGTCTTATGATGGAGTCAGGAGTTGGTCACCAGGACTCTTAATCTACTTATCATAACGCCATCGTGTTTGGGCTCAATAGATTTGCCCTGACGAGCACCATCAATCTAGATAAAGTCCAGGGTCTCATGATGGAGTCAGGAGTTGGTCACTAGAACTCCTAATCTACTCATTATAATTCCATCGTGTTTTGGCTCAAAAGATTTGCCCTGACGAGCACCATAGATCTAGATGAGGCCCAGGGTCTCATGATGGAGTCAGGAGTTGGTCACCAGAACTCCTAATCTACTCATCATAACTCCATCGTGTTTGGGCTCAATAGATTTGCCTTAACGAACACCATCGACCTAGATGAGGTCCAGGGTCTCATGATGGAGTCAGGAGTTGGTCACCAGAACTCCTAAACTACTCATCATAACCTCATCGTGTTTGGGCTCAATAGATTTGCCCTGACGAGCATCATCAATCTAGATAAAGTCCAGGGTCTCATGATGGAGTCAGGAGTTGGTCACTAGAACTCCTAATCTACTCATTATAATTCCAACGTGTTTGGGCTCATGAGATTTGCCATGACGAGCACCATCGACCTAGATGAGGTCCAGGGTCTCATGATGGAGTCAGGAGTTGGTCACCAGAACTCCTAATCTACTCATCATAACTCCATCGTGTTTGGGCTCAATAGAGTTGCCCTGACGAGCACCATCAATCTAGATCAGGTCCAGGGTCTCATGATGGACTCAGGAGTTGGTCACCAGAACTCCTAGTCTATTCATCATAACTCCATCGTGTTTGGGCTCAAAAGATTTGCCCTGACGAGTACCATCGATCTAGATTAAGTCGAGGGTCTCATGATGGACTCAGGAGTCTAATCTATTCATCATAATGGTAATTTGATGGTGCTTGTCGGGGTAAATCTATTGAGCCCAAACACGATGGAGTTATGATAAATAGATTACGAGTTCTGGTGACCAACTCCTGACTCCATCATGAGACCCTGGACTTCATCTAGATCGATGGTACTCGTCAGGGCAAATCTTTTGAGCCCAAACACGATGGAATTATAATGAGTAGATTAGGAGTTCTAGTGACCAACTCCTGACTCCATCATGAGACCCTGGACATCATCTAGATTGATGGTGCTCGTGAGGGCAAATCTATTGAGCCCAAACACAATGGAGTTATGATGAGTAGATTAGGAATTATGGTGACCAACTCCTGACTCCATCATGAGACCCTGGACTTCATCTAGATCGATGGTACTCGTCAGGGCAAATCTTTTGAGCCCAAACACGATGGAATTATAATGAGTAGATTAGGAGTTCTAGTGACCTACTCCTGACTCCATCATGAGACCCTGGACCATCTAGATTGATGGTGCTCATCAGGGTAAATCTATTGAGCCCAAACTCGATGGAGTTATGATGAGTAGATTAGGAGTTCTGGGGAGTTCTGGTGACCAACTCCTGACTCCGTCATGAGACCCTGGACCTCATCTAGATCGATGGTGTTCGTCAGGGCAAATCTTTTGAGCCCAAGCACGATGGAATTATAATGAGTAGATTAGGAGTTCTGGTGACCAACTCCTGACTCCATCATAAGAACCTGGATGGACTTCATTCGGGTCATAAATAATAATACAAACCCTAACGTGATTTCAAATAACACTGAAACTCTATAGCACTAATGTGCGCAAACGATTGGCATCTTGACTAGGCAGCATGGGTGCGTAGCCACCATGCCAATCGATACGACAACGAAACATCTCTCTCTCGTACTAATATGCACAAACGATTGGCATCTTGGCTGGGCAGCATGGGTGCGTAGCCAACATGCCAAACGTTTACGATACGACAAGGAAACACTATCTGTCTCTCTATCGCACTAATATGCGCAATCGATTGGCTTCTTGGCTAGGTATTATGGGTGCGTAGCCAACATGCCAATCGTTTACGATACGACAACGAAACACTACTGTCTCTCTATCGCACTAATATACGCAAACGATTGGTATTTTGGCTAGGCACCAAGCAAGTGTGTGGCCAACATGCCAATCGTTTACGATACGACAACGAAACACTATCTGTCTCTCTATCGCACTAATATACTTTATTTATACCTGCAGTCATTTACTAACTTCTTCATTTTCCATTGGTGTGAAAGAGACAGAATAAAGAGCAAGGGTTATAGTACACTCTGTAGTCTGTACACTTAGTAATAGTGTACATAAAAAAAACTACTGTGCATATAAAATAAAATAAAGAGTGCCCATATGATATCATATAACACTAAAATTAATGTTGCTTGAAATTATATTGAAAACTATCAAGATTATTCTAGTCTGCATTGAAACGCGCGTCGCGTTGCCGGCGCTCGCGTACCGAGCGCCAACGCCATCTATCGAGCGTTATTTCGTGAAATCGGAGAACGCTCCAAGGATTAAGGGCTCTTAACCTAAAAAAATACGATGATAGTTTTTACTGAAATATTAATAGGTAATTAAAATATAATTTAACTATCAGGTAATTAATATAAATAAAAGATTTAAGCATATTAAAACGTTGATAAAATCATGATTGTCCACAAAAAGTGCGAGATTACGAAGAAATGACGGTAAATTGGTTTGATAACATTATTTGCCATCTTCTTATTACATTAGCCATTTTTTATTACTTTAGGGTAGGTACCTACTTAATGGGCCAATTTATTTTGCTATCGATTTTTTTGTTTTCGTTAGATTTTGATAGAATAGGGAGTATTACTGCAATGTTCTGCCGCCAAAGTGCAGCACTAACCTATGCAATAGTGCACCTATCGTAAACCATAGACTAACTTATACATACTGTGCCTTAAACTGTTTTTTGCACAGAGAGACATGGAGCGCGCCATGCTCGACATTAAACTTCAAGACCGAGTGAGGAATGTCGAGATCTGACGCCGCACTAAGGTGCGAGCAGGCAGGAATCGGGCAGGACATGTTGCCAGGCAGAGTGATGGCAGGTGGACCAAAATGTTGACGGATTGTTGTGGATGACATTCGAAAAACCGGGATAAGTGGCGTACACGAAGATGACAGCTGTCACTGAACCCAAGCTATGTGAAAAATATTATACAAGGGGCCTACCGGGAAACGCAAAAATCTAAATTTATACATTTAACAACGTGTTTTAAACAACACAAACATTTGAGAAATTTGCTGCTAGAGGTAGACATTTGGCAGAAATTATCTTCCGTATACAATTGCCAACCCTGAATAATATATTTATGAAAAAATATTTAGTAAATTGTGCACTTAATATAATTAAAATTTTCCAACAAAGTCTATCACTCTTATTTGCTCACCCTGTATATATAATCTTGGTATATTCCCAAAGGCAACACATATTATATGTATAGTCTGTTAAGCCATTTTCGTCAGTAGAAAAAAGCGGCAAATTATAAAAAAATGATTTATATTCTTATAACATTTCGGTGATTTACAATTCAGTAACATTTTATACATATATATATTTATCTTTAACTTTTTGTCAACCACTCGTTTTTGACAGAAATAATCTAGGTATTTAATAATGTAGGATACCCCCTATCTCCTACATTATTCATCACAGTTTTACAGCATATTATGAAGAAACTAGATTGGTCAAAAAAAGGCATAAACATAAAAGGAAAATTCTTGAGCAATTTACGCTTCGCTGACGACCTAGTTCTTTTCTCAGGGACAGCGTCACAATTGCAAGGGATGATAAACGAACTTAATTGTGTTAGCCGTGATATTGGTTTGGAATTAAATATCGATAAAACGAAAATCATGTCCAACAACGCTCATAGACCCATTTTCGTCGAAAATAGACAGTTAGAGTATGTACAGCAATATATATACTTAGGTAAACAACTATCTCTATCAAAGTCTAGACACTGTGACGAATTAGAAAGACGTATTACAATGACGTGGAATAAATTCTGGAGCCACAAGGAAGTTCTAAAATCTAACATACCCTTAAGACTAAAAAAGAAAATTATGGACTCATGTCTCTTACCTTGTCTTTCTTACGCGAGCCAAACATGGATCTATAATGCATATACGAAAAGAAAAATTATGACTTGCCAAAGAGCCATGGAGCGGAGCATCATGAACCTAAAACTTAGAGATAAACAACGCCATACGGTTATAAGGGAAAAGACTAAAGTTATCGACGCACTATCACATTGCATGAAACTAAAATGGAAATGGGCTGGTCACGTGGCACGAATGGACAACAAAAAATGGACAAAAAGAGTCACTACATGGGCGGGACCTCCCGGTAAAAGAAAGTCAGGCCGCCCACTCGAAAGATGGACCGAAGAATTAAAAAAGTTTGCCAGCGACGATTGGGTAACAATAGCCCAAGACAGGGGAATGTGGAGTAAAATGGAGGAGGCCTTTACTCGTCAAGAGGTCCTTAATAATAATAAAATAAAAAAAAATGACTAAACTTATTGTACAAAATTACCACTGTTTTGAAAATGCATGTAAATTAGTTTGATAATATTTAATTTAATTTAATTTATTATTGTATTATTTATTAATTTAATTATGAAATGTATTATTAAGGAATTAAATGGCTTAAATAAATAAATAAATATTTATCTTTAACTTTTTGTCAACCACTCGTTTTTGACAGAAATAATCTAGGTATAAGTACATAATATTTATTGTTCCCGGCATGAACTCCAAAATCCCGACATTTTAAAATATATCCATTTTCATCTCTTTCAATCTCACAAACCTAACTGTAGGTAATTTTGAAGCGGTGATGGATATTTAATACATGATTCAAATATATTATTATTTTAGTATGTATTGTAGCAAAATTGCTACATAATCATCTGTCGGTTTATTTTTAAACTTCTTCTAGTTGTCAGCTGGCTCAGTTCTCTTTCTGTTGTCTCTCTATGCGGTTTCATAATTCAGGCGTTGATGGTTAGATGGCGCTTTTAGCAAAAAAAAAGAAAAAGAAAGCGCCGACCTTTTTTTGTATAATTCCTGGCCGTTTCTAATAAATTAAGTGCTTATTTGCGCTTATTTTGAATTTAAATTTTTATGGAATATTCGAAAAAGAGAAGATTGAAGTTGTTTTTTCGGCAGATGGTTTGGTGAATTTGGAGTGGAGAAGTCGTTTGTGTTCCCGGGTCGTTTTAAACCAGTTTTGCAATTTATAGCCAGTTTAATAGTTAACACGAAGTCTTTTTAAGTGCGCATAAATCCACGGGTGGAGAAGTTCCTGGTAACAGTTGACTACCAAAGGCGCGCGTAAATCGGCGTTCGAAGAGGAGAGGCCTCTCATAAACAGTTGGTCTCCAAAGCCGTGCGCAGGTCGGCGCTAAGCAGTGGTGAAGTGAAGAAACCTCATCGTTATCGCCCGGTCTGTTGCCATACGCGCTAGCGAGGAAGCGACAGGTCTCCAAAGCCGTGCGCAGGTCGGCGCTAAGCAGTGGTGAAGTGAAGAAATCTCATCGTTATCGCCCGGTCTGCTGCCATACGTGCTCGCCAGAAAGCGAGTAAGGCTTACCTCGTCGGCTTGTTTAAAGTCGCCAACTTGTGCGCCATCCATTCTACACAAGTAAACCTGAATCCAGCTGCCGGTACCTTGGCGTGTGCCACATTCATCCCCTTTACCCTGTTTCCACTGAAATATTTTTGTTTTTAAATTTTAACGTCAGTATTATCTAGTTCTAATTATTTCTTGTGTATTTTTGTGTTATATTTTTAATTTATCCATTTGCTAAAGTTCTGTGATCCGCCATACTAAATTTTCCTAAAAATTCTAAAAGCCTCTTTTGTCGGGCTGTTTAATTAACCGGTTAAAAATTTAGGTATCATGCGCCATCGTATCAACCCTCATAGTCCATAATTATTCATCACATTAATTCATTTTTTTCTCTAAATTTTCAGCCGTATTTTTTTATTGTTGGGCATTCAAGAATAAAATCATGATTGGAATAAGAATTTGTAAGAATAAAATCACGTTGATTTTATTCCCGTCAAAATTATTTCAAATAATTCCGTCTGGAATAATTCTTCGGTGAGGAAATTGAATGGAAATAAATTATTCTTATTCAAATAAAAAAACATGATTTTTATTTGAAATAATATTCCATGAATAAGAATTGTAACGTGAGAATTTTTCTTAATAAATCCGATGAAGCTGGTATGTACCTAAGTATGTCATGTATGAAAGTAGGTAGGTATAGATTTGGATGGACTACGGACGAACGCAATTCTTTAGTAAAACCCATGGGAATCGGGTTGTATGGAGCCGCCGCTACTGCAAAATACATTAATTTGTTTAAGTTATGATGACTTTATTATATATATTTTCATGTTTCTAAATTAACTTCGGTGCTTTTAGTGTTCTTGTTGTTACCGAACATTTATTACTGAGTTATTACATGGTCTTTTTAAATACCTGTTATTTAAATTTTCTTCACATTATTAAACGGCAAAATAACATGCTCAAAGATCTTTTGAAGAGCCGCCAGCCGCAGGTGTTCAGTAAAATCATAAAACATCAAAGTGCTTGCCAAGACACATCGAATGAGCCGAAACACGGTGTCTTTATTTTTTTTACTTTAGGCGTTCCTTTGGCCACCTTCTGGCTCCATCATCAGACCAGCTTCATGACACCATAATATTGCACAGTCACCAAGTCCACCAGATACTCAAGTATACGAAATTTGAGTCAAATCGAACGTCAGGAAGTGGTAGTAAATCGACTCGCAAGATTGACCTAACGATAACTTCGAACTTCATTCTTATTCTAAATAACATGTTATTCCACTAAAACCTTATTTAGAATAACTCCATTTCTGGAATAATTATTCCGTCTTTTATTCTTCATTAAAAATAAAAATTGCATGATTTATTCCATTTCATGTTATTTTAAAATAAAAAGGGATGGATTTATTCTTATTCCATTGTTGGAATAAGAATAGAGTTTCTGTTTTTATTCCTATTCTTATTCGAATTGATTTTTGCCCAACACTGGGCCGAGGCGGCGCACTCAGGCGAGGAAAACGCGCGCGCGATTTATATTGATTAAAAACCCCTAAACACTTATTATTAAAATTCTTTTGATAATAGTTTTCTACAATGTATTTAAATTAGACTACTTACATTAAACCAGTTTATGACGTTAGGTACTTCCATCGTATGCCTACTTTGACGAAAAATGTATTTACATATTTACACACACTTCGTAACTAAACTTATGAGCAAAACTGGTCACTCTGTATGCAAATCTCCATTATCAACTGACCCGTTCTCATTGCTCATACCTGTATTTAAATTATGAATTACATAGTTACCTATAGAATTTTCTTGAACACAACCTAGTTTACTTTCTTAGCATACTGCGTTAGGTTTCCTGTGCCCAGCATTGGTACTCTGCTCACGTTAAAGTAAAGGAAATAATAATAATATGAAACCCAGAAATACGCAACTCCAAGAGCGCAATAAACCGAAGTCATCATCAGAGGCAAGAATGGCAGAGTTTTGTCCAAACCCCAGATAGTATGAATGAAATTCTCGTAAACGCACAGTAGTATTAGACCATACACGTACAACGATTCCAGAAGACCCAGCATAGGAAGGCGTAGGAAACCACGCCGAGGTTTCTTCTTGGGCTTTACAGGCTGCTCATATAATCTTGGTATATTCCCAAAGGCAATTGCGCTATGACTTAACAACATGAATATTTTGATGGATAGAAGACTTTTTGGATATAATAAAGGAAATAAAGAGTAGTGACCGATGGGGGACAGAAGAAGAAATAGTCTTCCGTCAACATCGCCGAGTACCGACAAGAAACTGAAACAAATGATTCAATATAAGTACGACGAATAAAACAAGGTGACGGACACTATCTATATATACTACACAAAATAGCGTTACTTTAATATTCAGCGCCATCTATTTAACGTAAGTTGAGTTATTTTGAACAGAGGTGTAGAGGCCGAACATAACGGATTGAACTGAGGCTAGCTTCATTACAACTCAATTTCCTTTCAATAGATATCCCTACCGAGAACACCGAAGTTCGCAAATTGCGGGCATCTTTCTCTTTTACTCCAATTAAGGCGTAATTTGATACAGGGCTATAACCACGAAAATCGAAGTTCGTCAATTGCGGGCATTCTTCTCTGCCACTCTAATTACGTCTTAGTGAGATTAAAAGAGAAAGATCCCCGCAATTTGCGAATTTCGGTGTTCACGGTAGGCCCTGCGAGGTCTAAGCGTCAAAATGAATAGAATAGCTTCCTGCTGCTTTAGTGACGCCTTATGTTAAATATAGACATATTTATAGAATTTCAGGAATATTTTGCGTAGACATAGTCCGTCTTCTTGTTTTATTCTTCTATAGCCGGGTCCACACAGAGCGATCATACGCGCGAGGCAATTTCCTCACGCACAAAACGTAGACGTGCCTCGGTTGAGGCGGCGCGTGCGTTTTCCTCGCCCGAGCGTGACGCTCGGCCGAGGCACGTCTACACTGACCGTTTTGTGCGTGAGGAAATTGCCTCGCGCGTATGTTCGCTCTGTGTGGACCCGGCTAATAATTAAGTATCTAAGCAAAATATATTCTAATTCGAATATAATATAATAATACATCTCTTTTCTTACCTTAATGGTATTAAAATCAAAAGGATAGCCTTTTCGTGAACATGCCAGCTGAACATGAACGACGTAGTAGCACATAATACCAGACATCTGAAAACGAAAATTCACAATATTTATATATTTCGTTTAAAATACGAGTACAGAAATCAAGTAGTTACAAACGTAGTGATTATATGCTCTTTGGTAGTTACAATAATTTGACAGCTGCCAAAATACCTTTCTATTAAACTATTACCAAAGAGAATTTGAAATAGCCCATCTTACTATACACAGGGAAACTTATTATGATTCAAACTAAACTATGATTGAACCAATATTACAGCAATATTTTTAACATGGTAATATAGGTACTGAACCTACTCAAAAGTTAGGGCCATAATAAGGGGTTAATTCTTTATAAAATACGAACCTCACAAAACTAACAGTTCTGTACTTTCTGTCAGCTCCAAGATGCCAAAGTTTTACCAGAGCTGGTATCATAAAAATGGCAGTCAATGCCATAGTATGTATTGGCTTTATGGATGCCAGCACCACATGATCAAACTCTTGCACCAGCCCACCCGTCATGGAAACCTCCACCTTGGGCACATCTATGCCTGCCCGCGGTACTGAATTGTAAACAGAATACGATTATTTTAAATAAAAAAGACAAAGCAGGATCATAAAACATGTTAGAATAATTATTTATTTAAAAAATCAATCCTTAATAAACTACTTGACAAGAGTAGAATGCAAATTTCGTTTTATTTCTGACCTCACCTCACTGCTGGGAGTTCTGGGTAAAGGTTTAAGTGAAAATATTCCTTTTAAGCACAACAAGTTACATAGTGTAACTTACAGTACAATCATGCCTGCAGTTGTAAAACTAGTAGTGTTGGTCAAATGATCTATAATACTCACAAGCATGCTGCAGCACCTTGTCTGAAAAATTGTAGAGTGCCCAGAAATTGGGAGCCCAGTATGCATGGCACAAGCCTCTTTTAAATGGAAACAATCTTGAAATAATCTAAAAAAAGTCATTTACAAAAATTTAATGTTTGTTTCTGCTAGTTCAAAAAAATACATTTATTTATGCATGTACATTTTACCTGTGGTATATGGTTCAAAAACGGTCCAAATGATAGAGCAAACACTGTAGTGACAGTAATTGCCAATTTCAGCAAATTCATGAAGGAAAAAGAGTACCATGGAGTGTGCACACCATCATTTGTTGATATGGTAAAGCAATATGCTCTGAGCAAATGCACAACATACACGGGTGCCACATATAGGTAAATGTGCTTTAAGTTCAGCAGAACTGCAAACCATAGCGCTGCACACACATAATTACCCTGTAACAAATGTTAGGTGTTAATAGTTTACACATTTAGCACCTTTACTTTGAAACTACTAGAAATATCTTCTTATTGGGTAATAATACCCAATCAGAACTTTGTGCAACTTAGCACAGGAATGCACAACAAGAAATTAGCCTACTTTAGCTATTACTATTCATTTTTATTTGAGATAAAATTGCTGTTAAATCTGTAATTACATGTACAGTAGAAAAACGAATAAAAGCAACTGTTCAGGTCAGGCACACTAAAAAACTTTGCATTTAACTTACTCTTATCATATTTGACATGGAATAGAGAAGAAAACCATACAAAAATCCATTGTATTGAAAATGTATGTGATCTACCATCAGCAGCCCCGGGTTAGACACTAGCAGAATGAACACAAGCAGCTTACCATCACTAATAAGATTTGCACAACTGAAAAATAAATAATACATTTCTTACATACATAGCTTTGCTCTTTGTTTAGTTACATATGTAAACAGACTGGTTACACAGAGATGATTGTAACCATTTCTCTAGTTATTCTACAGCGGTATCGATATATGGGAAAAAAACCGGGACATGTATAAATAAAGGATGTGACCCTTCAATACAGTGACAGTCCCATATATATGGGACGTTTGGGAACCCTATAAATGTTGAGTATGCCTATGAATCCCATATTACAATTTATAATGGAATTATGCTTTAATGCTAGTTAAGGCGAAATTATGTACTATAGGCGAATTTAGGGTATGTATTTTAACTAATCCTTATTTTCAATAAATTGCAATATCAATAATGGGGTTTAACAAGTAATATTATACATTTACATACTATTAGAGGAGGAGATAAGTGGAGTAAAATTGTAACACTATGGCACCCTAGAGGACATAAAAGAAATAGAGGTAGGCAATTTAAAAGATGGTCCAATGAAATAGAAGACATGGCTGGAAGGACTAAAACATGGACCAGATTAGTGCAAAATAAGGTAGAGTGGAGAAGATTGGGGGAGGCCTTTGCGCAAAGGCACACAGAATCGGTTATCGTAGATTAAGCAAAACTATAGATATAGTATAAAATGTATTTCTGTTATGAGGCTATAAATAAATAAATAAATAAAAAATATTATACATACCTCTTTGCACTAGCAATATAAACCAAATCTAAAACAATTACAGATAATCTTTGGAATATCACAGTCATATCTGATGCATAGTTTAAATTATCTAACTGCAACATACGGGGATCAAACAACTTTGCAACAAATGATAAGGAATATTCCAGCCAAGCAAAGAATGGTGGATAATCCAGAGTCCATTCTGATGTAGCGTCATAGTACCACTCATTGATGGAGAGGTTGTGTGTTATTGCTAACCAGTTTCTGTGAACCTCGAAATCTGTTGAGTGGCTAAAACAAACAAATTATGCAATTATACATTTGCCTTACTCCATTTTCATGGTGAATTATATTGGTTTATGAAATATAGCTTAACGGTAACAGTGACATTGCCTAGATTACAATAATTTAGCCCCATCTGATTATTTTTAACAGCATTAACTGTTTTCTTTATTACGCCTACATAGTAAACATGTAAATCAAACATGAACTGCAACTTACTAAAGTGGAATAAATAAGCATTTGATTGTGCTCACTATCAGCACGATTTGAAATATCATTATTGACTAGTATTTTGATTAGCTCTTCATTAAAATTATGTTATTCAACTTTAATACTTTCACATTCTTGAGAGGTTATGTCGGTGAAATATTGTTTGTAAACGTCACTTAAACAAGCTGTCCAAACCATCCACAGTTTGCACAAAACCAGATCTATAAAGGTACAATAAGTATAAAGATGAAATGGTAGAGCCGGGAGATGACTGAACGAGATGCTCATATGGAACTTTCCGTAGGAGAAGCAGAGAAAGCGTTATTATTATTGTCCTTGTTACACTCGACGTCAGGCCCAAGCAAGAGTATTTTTCCGTTTCACCAAATATCAGCAAATCGATTACAAAATTTGAAATGGAAAAAAATGGATCATATGCAAACATATCAAACATTGAACTTTTTTGGCAATTAGAGATAGAAACAAAGTATTTTTTACATTTCAATTATTGTTAACGATGTGCTGATATTGAAACGGAAAACGCCTATGAGGCCCGACATCGGGACTGATTTCGGGAAGTGTGGATGTAATTGGCGCTTTAGGATTTTAATTGTATTTTAGGATCTCTTTATTGAGACTTGTTCTTTGATTGCATCGCCATCTGCGTTAAGTTTTGCACATTTATTCTCATTCACTCTAAATCAGGGACAGAATGGTCTACGGTCTTGGTCTCGACTGAAAAACTAAAACTGTCACTAGTGGACGATGACGTCAATGTCAAAACAAATCCGTCAGTTTTCTTAAATAACCTTAATATTATATCTAATTTTCTATTATTAGAGAATTCTTTGTATATTTATAGCAAACAATAAAATGGCCATACTTCACAGAGCCCTGTTTACGTGGTTTATATTTTTAGTGTTCTTGATACTACTGTGTCTGAGATTAGAGTCTAGAACACACTGGAATTGGTTCATAGTATTCATACCAATGTGGGTCTATGATAGCATTCTTCTTATATACGTTTTGTTTCATATGATATCGCACTGCCGGAATGGTATTGAAAGATTTAGAGGTACAATCAATAAACATGTGTGGTACATAGCAGCAATTGGACTGAAAATGGCAGCTCAAATCATAATTTGCATCAAACTGGAATATACAAAGGGAAGTCTTCCAATTTATGTTGTCATGACTCCTATTTGGATGTTGTTGCCTGTATTGAGTGTAGAAGTTTTCATGCATTTAATAAAACATTCTAGTGGAAGTAGTAGATACTAACATTACCTACTATCTATTTTCTAAGTAAACTTGAATATTTACCAAATAACTTTAAAATTCGTTTCAAAGACAAACATTATGACTCAGAAGTGAATAAACTCAATATGCTACCTTCGAGAAAGTCAAGAACATGTGACTATGTATTGTAGATAATTTTAAACTTGGCACTCATTCAGTGTCACCATAGAATGTTTACACATGTCAAATATATACTCAAGCGCCAAGAGAGTTGATGATATAACAGACCTGAGAAGTGTTTTATAAGGAATTTCAAAATGGCTATAACTGATTCCCCTGTGATAAAGAGTTCTATAGTGAAAGAGGTCCCAGCAGGAGGCACCGCTGTGTTGACATGTAATAGCAATGATTACAACCACAACTTTATGTTTTGGCTGTTTGGCAAAGACAAGGTGATTGGCCCTGACAATCATTATGATGAAAGAAAGTATAAGTATGAAGTGCTATCAGGAAAGCTTCATATTGATGTAAGTAGACTGGAATATTTTATTATTCCTCATATTGATTTGAATAATAAAATAACTGTGACTTAGTTATTTTATTTTGTTTTATAAAATGACATGATTATTGGCCTTTTTATTTTATTAGAATTAACATTTAACTTAATTTGTGCAAATTAAATACACTCTCTTACACAGATCAACCTAGCCCCAAACTAAACAAAGCTTGTACTGTGGGTACTAGGCGACGATACACATACTTATATACATAGAAAACAACAAATATCTGTGTTCATCACACAAATAAACGCCCTTACCGGGGTTCACCAGGGACCATGAACTTCATAGACAGGGTCACTATCCAGTCATCAATCAAATTATAAGAACTTTATTTTTTTATTAATGTGCTTTGTTTAAATCCTTACAGAATGTTACTCCAGCCGAGTCTGGTTATTACAAATGCATCTCAAAAAAGCTTGACGGCTCAGGGATTGCAGTTGGGCAGGTTGAGATGATTGTCTCTGGTTCCACATTCTCCACCATTGAGGCTGTGAAGCTGGTTGCTATTGTTGTGTCCATCATTGTGCTGATCAGCTGTGCTTTGTTGTACTGGAGACTGAGGAAGAACTGGAACAAATATGATGGCCATGCTATTGTACCAGGTAACTGTTATTGCAATATATTTTCTTTTTTAAACTTTTTGTTTCTTGTAAGTTAAACTAACCTGTATGTTATATTTTGCACTAGTGACCTGCCCCGGCTTAGCAAGGCTAGTAAAGCGTAATATTATGTCAATTGTAATATTTGATTTTTCCGACATCATTAGCAATCATTGTTATATTTCAAACAACCAATTTACACAAAACCTTAACAAATTATACACTCACTCTTGAGGAAGGACTCTGGTGAATGAAAATCTGGAGTAGTTTTTGAGTTTAATTAGCAATGTTTTATAAGGTGTAATGATTCTAAATTTAACTGACTTTTCTACAAGGTACTGTTACACAAAATTATAAATATGGTTTTATAGAACATAAAATTTTATTTACAGTTGACGACATGGAAGAAGATGATGCAGATGAGGTGTATAACCCAACCACAGTGAGTTCTAAAAGCCAACCGGTAGCCGGGCCCAGCCGAGGGCCAAGTAGGAACCCATCATCGGAGCATCTCCTCTACGGCATAGACAATCAGGGCTTGGATACAGACTTCAACTCTGTGTTCGAAAATATTCAAATAAAATCACCACATGCCAGTTTAATATAATTTATGCCATCCACTTGAAATACAATTTTGTATAAGACAATCACAATGTAACAGGCCGATTGACATACTCCATGCAGTTTACTAATATAGATAGTTGAAATCATTTCTGTTCCATGTTGATTGGTAATTTGTTATTATGAATACTTTACTACTGTAAATTGTGATAAGTAGGTAAGAAAAAATAAATTAGGTATATCAGCAACTTATAATAGTCTAATTTTATTTAATTATGTCCGACTTTAGATTTGTGGCTGCACTTTTTTTCATATCATGGTATGAATATTGAATTATGTATTAAAAATCAAAATCTAGAAGAATGCAGAGTGCCAACAAATTAACGATACCTAGCTATTAATAGGTAGGTATCTCTTAGTAACCAAATTGCTAAGTTATATTGTATAATGTTCTGAGCCACTTTGAACATTTTATTTCATGAGGGATTTATTTATATTATCCTTCTAAATGTAAGGCCTGAGTGGACGCTGAAGTTGAGCGTGCAACGAGGCAAGGCGTGCTTGTTAAACAAATGCAAACGTATAGAAGCGGCCTTAGTGCACACTGCTCACATCACTTGTGAGCCCGACGCCACGCTGCACGCCCCACCTAACGCTCCGCTTCGAGCGTTCACTCAGGCCTTATACTAAGGCGCAAGGTTCTATACTGTATAGTACTTATCAAGTTTGATGAAATTTAAATATTTTCAAATTAAACCCATTTCATTTTCGTATAGATTTCATACAAAGAAAAATCAACTCTATTTCCTGCACTATGGGTTCAAATTTCACTGACTGATGATGCAATTTTCGATTTTTTTCTTGTATAGATGGGCCCTTCATCATTGATCACTTCTGTATGACGAGTCGTTAGTTGCCGACAGCGAGTGTTGCGTCGAGTCCAGAGTTTCATCCTCGTCGTCGTCGCCGTCGGCCTCCATCTCGAACACCCTCACCTTCCTGCGGCTCCTGGACAGCACCACGGCCACGCGGCGCCCGCCCGACACGGCGATTCTAAAACCATCCATTTTATCCAGCACGGTGTAAATGCCCTGGTCTAACAGAGACGTGATGTTTCTTCGAGATATTTTTTCACTAAATATACAGGACTTCGCTTTAACATTGAATTCATTCGCATTATCCAACGCTATTTTTAGAGGCAACTGCACAAATATCGTACTTTCACTGCTGCACGGGTGCCGTATCAACACAGACAAATACTCTGCTGAATAAAACTGCAAGTCCAATACTGCTACATTTTCCTCTTCAAACTGTTCCTTGTTTGGGTCCCGTATCAAACCGGAAGTAATGTAATATCTAATAGCTGAAGCGTTGCAAGATTTCTCCTTGATAGCCACTGACATGAAACAAATTCCATCACTTTCGTTTGCGTTGTTCGTAAACGCCATCATGAATCTCTGCTGAGCCGGATCAAACATTTGAGATACCCGTAGATTATTCTGAATATATGAACTTGTTTTATCTTCATAACATCTCAGATTGTACAGAACTGAAAAGTGTTTTCCGGTGTCTTTATCAGTGACGTCGAACACTTTATTTATGGCTTTTTTCAAAAACGCTTGTTGTTGAACTAAGGAAAACTTTCGAAATTCGGACATAGAGAAAATGGTCTCGTTATCTTTCATCAAGCACGCATTTTCTGCAAGAAACTTATGCCATGGATTATCATCGTTGTCAGTTAATATAGTTAGGTCTTGGTCCTGAAGGTATTGCCCGAGCCTTTCCAAATTGAACTTCACTGGCTTTTCGGACACCGTTTCACTCCCTTCCACTTGAACATTGTCGAAGTTGTACAAAAACTCTGCAAGCTGCGTGAGTTCTTGCTGAGTTATTTTAACGATTTCGCTGGGCGTTTGTTCATCTAGCAACCTCGCGATGACGACGAAGAGCCACCGGAAGAAAGCCTTGTAGTGGCGCATGGAGATATCGATCACTTGCTGCAACTCCAGGCTCTTGTTCAGGAAGGCGCAGCACGCGCGGATGGCTTCGGTCACGGTGGCTTCCTCGAGGCCGAGTATCTGTAAGTAACACACAAGTCCATAAACGTCTGACTCTTGACTCAAACTCGAAAGCATATTTTGCGCATATACATCTACATAATATAGGCTGCAAGGGCTGAGACATATCTGATTTCATTGAATAACAATTTTTGGGTACCTATATGTTCTAGATTGGTGTGGCCTGGAAAAGGGTTCAGGTGAGTGAAATACCAGGTAGGGTATCTACGAAAATATACAGGTCAGGATTTCCTCTGACAACCTCAACTACCAGCTAGAAGTTTTCTAAAATTTGGAATTAGGTTGAGGAAAAGGAAAAAAAGAGCACAGGATGTATTAATTAAGAGGCTACTGGCCCACCAAAGTTCTTGAAAGTAGTTTTTTTTTATATCTTTAGGTTTGTTACCTTATATCGATCTGGTATCCTTGCCAAGCCCCTAAGCTCAGCCAGGTAGTATGTTAGGCTTTGTCCAACAATGTTCAATTGCTTGAGAACCAGTTTCTGAATTGTAGAATAACTCAGTTCAACGGAGCTTCCTAACTTTTTTAACCCTTTTGCCGTTAATTCTTTCAGAAGAAATAGCTCCAGCTGATCAGAGGGAACACCTAAAATTCCATAATAACATTTTACTTATAAGTATTATATTTGTGAGATGCAGACTCACTGCAATGTCGCATAGCACAATCATACAAAATGATAACACAGAGAACTTCCGCTGCTCGCGCGCTTTTCTCAACTCAACTACATAAGCTGCATATAGGTAGTTGAATTAGTGAAATACACCAAATACCTATCTAACCTAACAAGAAATGTTGGAGTTCTGATGTAAAATTAATGTTGAAGTTGGTTAAAAGTCTAACCATTCTGGGCCCCTACCGGGAAAATCGAAGTTCGTCAATTGCGGGCATTTTTCTCTCTCACTCTAATTACGTCTTAATAAGAGTAAAAGAGAAAGATCCCCGCAATTTGCGAATTTCGGTTTTCGCGGTAGGCCCCCTGAACACACTGCTCGCATATCTGTTCCTGACTGTAAATGCAGTATTAATAATAATACCTTTTTTGGTTTCAAATAACTCAGTAAATCATGTCTTAAAAAAGGCTAGGCGCCAATTCTCTTCCTAAGAAAAATCATTTTTATGACATGATTTTCTGAATTATTTGAACTTAACAGATTAAACATTAAGGGTACTAAATCCTGGCGTAAAAAAAAAAATCTACCTTAGCGTTTTTTCTTAAATATGAAATCGGTAACTTGACTGCAAAATTGTAATAGCAAACACAATATAAAATGAGTAAAACTTGGAAAGCACAAATAAAATGACTCATATTATATTTTGAATATGAAGGTACAAAAATTTGGCTTTTATAGAATTTATCCATAACCACGGGAACATAGCGTAATAAAGTACACTCGCCATTCTGACTTCAGGATGGCGGGTGTACTGTTTTTTGATGATAACTTTACGTACCGTGAGGTACAGTTTTTTTTAATGGAGGTACTAAATTTGGTACAAAAATATGGTATGCTTTTCAATTATTTTTATTTAGGTACACCCGCCATTCTGACTTTCACTAACTAATAGAACCATGTTATGTTCTGTTTAAGTGCTCTCAACACACACAGACTCAGTTGCGAGTGAGAAACAATTCCCAAATATTACTTTATAAACTACAACTTATAATAAATACTGTGCAGGATTGATGAATGATGCTGTCTCGTGAGACTTGCAACATATCGGCACAGAATATTAAGATTGAGAACACAGTGCACTTAGTCACAGAAGTATTTTTTTACCTAACATAAGTAGCTCTAGTAGATCAGCAGACACTCCACCTTCCGGGACAGATGCAGCATAGTATGCCATTTTAGTATCCATTTCCAATAAAATATGCTCCCAAGCTTCGGTAATAGATATCATTGTCTGATCAAGATGAGACATCAACTGAGTCAGTTGGCTGTGTTTATTTGCCACAACAAAGATCTGCTCTGCATAGGCCGACAACACACTTGTGTTAATAAGTGATACATACAGGTTGTTCGTAGCTCTGTCTAAGTAAAATACTTGCATCATACTAAAATCTTCTGAAAGATTTATGTCTAGTACTTTGAACTCTCCAAATTCGTCTTTGGCAATTTGGGTGAGATGGATAGTTCCATATGGGTATCGGCCAAATACACTCATGTAGATGTGTCCTGTGCCATAGCCAACCAGCAGCATGTTGAGTTGGGTCTGCTCCTGCATCTCTTTGATGTCCTTAACATTATCCTCAGAAGCCTGATTTTTATAGCCACTGCTAAGAGATGGTGTTTTTTGGAGAAATATTGATGCATCATCCTGAAAGATTGAAGGTTTTCATTTTTATTCATGCAATAAAATATAAGTTTTTTTGCCTATTTTATTCACCAAACACCATGGTCCTACCTGAAGATTAAAAAGAAAAGAAAAAAGATATTCAATAGGGAATATTACCCAAAACTCTGCATAGAAAGTGCCACAAGCAATAAATAATGGCCTACCACAAAATACAAAAATCGAAATTTGCATATTCGAATGATAGAGATGCAGATAATGAAAGTTTGATTTTCACATTTCATGGTAGGCTTTCTGTAAATAAACTGCCTTGGTGCATCAATGTCATAGTGCAAACTTCTCAAAAACTGTAAGGCATATGTATAAGTTACTCTATGGTTTACAATATGTGCTAGTGCTGCACTCTGGCAGCAGAACATTGTATTGATACCACCTATTAGTTGGTATGTTGTATAAATTTGTATGATTTACTTCAATTATGAAACAAAATTAATACTTACATAAATATTATACTCAGTTGCACTTTCTAGAGTAGTAGCTCTGACTGCCCAAGTGATGCAAGTAATTCCATAATGCTTTGAGTCTTCAAACTCTTCCGAAGGCTCCTGCTCCAAATCATACTTGTCAAGGATTTCCTTGTCTTCTATGTCCACTATGTGAACGCTGCCTGAACTGTAGCCAACTGCTAATGCCTGAATATAGTACACTATATACGATTTATCATTGTATGGGTTAAGACAATTATGCAAAACTGCTTACATAGAGTTTATTCCAAAAATAGGAATACCATGGAGTTCCCAGAATTACAAAATCATTCTACAGAAAAAAAAATTACTCCTTACCTTTCCATCAGGTCTCCAAGCCAGAGCCTGTACAGTAACATTTTCTTTAGGTGGAGATAATGTCCACACTTTCTGCCAACTTATAAGTCTATGTACTTGAACTTCTCCTAACAAAACATGTTAAAGTTATGTTAATATTTCATTGAGTCTAGGCAGAATCAGATTTTCATAAAAGCTAACATAGAAACACTTTATAACGTTTTCACGGTAAAAAATGTACAAGGATAGTTTACCCCAACTTACCTTTGAAGTTACTTAATGCTAACAAATCAAGCCTGTTGCTCCAAACCATAAGATCAACTTGGTTGGCCACATGTCTTTCTTCCAATTGACGCATTCCACAGTGATACATGGTGGCAATGAAACAAATCTACTTTTGAATAAATGTGGATTGACTAGTAAGAAATAGTCAGAATCATTTGAAATGAAAATACCTGAACTCGGCTTAACCGGCTCAATCAGCTCTTAAACTTAAAATACTAATTGACAGTGACAGTTTTTGACAAGACGACGTTCAGAAACGATAGGCTTTTGCACATGGCGCATAGAACGATACTTCGATGTTTTTTTTTAACGTAACTACATAGTTTGGTCGACATAGTCAAAGAGCATATAATCACTACGTTTTAAGAGACGGGACTTCCATACTAGCGAGTGAAATCAGTTTGTTTCTCAAATCATTACCAAAATATACGACAAAGATCTGTCAAAGAACCATAGTACCAACATAAGCGATTAAAATAGTGTAGTACGCTACATGCTTGCGTTTCTTATCGATATCGATAAAATGGGGATGGTTGAAACATAGACTCCTGTCTACAATTTTTGTACTCGAAATCAGGTTAGGATCGAGTCCATATTTAAGTTGTATGTTATATAGTGGATAGTTCTATGAGTGGACTAATACGTGGTCGGGCTTAATGTGGACCCGATTTTTTTTTACAGCACCTTGTTGGAAAGGGACTTTTTCTTCCCCATTAGGCAGGATCAAATTAGCACTTTGCAAATTCACAGGAAATTTCTCATATTTTCAATCAATCAATCAATCAAATCATTTATTTGTTAGAATACAGTTAAGTGGATGTTATCAAATAGATTTCAAAGAACAGTGTATTCAGCCAGCTAACGGGCATACAAATCTTATATTCATAAATAAAATTAATCTAATGTAGGTATACTACATTATACTAAATTTAATAACTATGCGGAATATGGTCGAAATATTCATTTAAAGAGTAAAAAGCATTTTGTACTAAAAACTCCAATAAATGTTTCCTAAATACAAGCATTTCAGATTCTCTTATTGTATTGGGAAATTTATTATACAATTTGGGTGCCATACCATAAACACTTTTGCACGCAGGGCTGTTTTTAATTGCTAATATGAGATTTTGTGTCGCTGCCGTACACTATTATAAACAGGAAATTGATTATTTTACTTATTTAATTATTTACACTGATATACAAATAAAACTACAGTTATCGATAGTTTTTGTACATCCCTAGTTCACAACTAAAACCGGCCATGAGCATGTCGGGCCACGCTCAGTGTAGGGTTCCATAGTTACTCTTCCGTCACAATAAGCTAAATTGGAGCTTAAAGTATAGTAAATTGTTAACCAAGGGATGAAACGGTACCTTTCACCCGAGTTAAACAAATAGGCAAATTTGCATAATCAGTACCTAATTAAAGTAAGTCTTTTTACTATGAAGGGAAAACTTTTTGCGATAACTCAAAAATAGCTAAACTGATCATGTCCGCTATAGTTTTCATTCAATGTCTTTCTTAAGCTCTACTTCCACGATTTTTTTCATATTTTTTGGACCTATGGTTCAAAAGTTAGAGGGGGGGGGACACATTTTTTTTTCCTTTCGGAGCGATTATCTCCGAATATATTCACTTTATCAAAAAATGTTTCTTGAAAACCCCTATTAGTTTTGAAAGACCTTTCCAACGATACCCCACACTCAAGGGTTGAAGCGAAAAAGAAATTTCACCCCCACTTTACGTGTAGGGGAGGTACCCTAAAAAAAATTAAATTTTTAGATTTTATTGTACGACTTTGTCGGCTTTATTGATTTATATATCCATGCCAAATTTCAGCTTTCTAGCACTAACGACCATGGAGCAAAGCCTCGGACAGACAGACAGACAGACAGACAGACAGACGGACATGGCGAAACTATAAGGGTTCCGTTTTATGCCATTTGGCTACGGAACCCTAAAAAGAATATAAAATATCAAATTTTCGATGTGTTTAAAAATATTTAAAGCAATACTTACCGGTCTTCATCCAAGGGAAATTTCACCATAAAATCCCTTTTTATTCTGATTTTCTCGAGTGGCCACATATTTCACACTTAGTAAACGGTTTTCTCGGTGGCATTGCAACAAACTCGCTCTTTACTCTGATCACAGTTCACTATTTTCGAGAAATTGCACGAAATACCCGAAAAAAACTTTGAAGCCTTCATATCATAACAAACAAAACAATTAGGCTGACAGTTGGCTTGATGTAAAATTGACAGAATAAATAGCACTGACGTTTTCTTTTTCTTCGTTGGCAATGATTTGCGAAACAATCTCCATACAAAACTTTTTTTGTTCTTAGATGCGTCAGCCTGGACATAGTGACCAGTGACCGCCTTTTTAGGGTTCCGTAGCCAAATGGCATAAAACGGAACCCTTATAGTTTCGCCATGTCCGTCTGTCTGTCTGTCTGTCTGTCTGTCTGTCCGAGGCTTTGCTCCGTGGTCGTTAGTGCTAGAAAGCTGAAATTTGGCCTGGATATATAAATCAATAAAGCCGACAAAGTCGTACAATAAAATCTAAAAATTTAATTTTTTTTAGGGTACCTCCCCTACACGTAAAGTGGGGGTGAATTTTTTTTTCGCTTCAACCCTAGAGTGTGGGGTATCGTTGGAAAGGTCTTTCAAATCTAATAGGGGTTTTCAAGAAACATTTTTTGATAAAGTGAATATATTCGGAGATAATCGCTCCGAAAGAAAAAAAAAATGTGTCCCCCCCCCTCTAACTTTTGAACCATAGGTCCAAAAAATATGAAAAAAATCGTGAAAGTAGAGCTTAAGAAAGACAATAAATGAAAACTATAGCGGACATGATCAGTTTAGCTGTTTTTGAGTTATCGCTAAAAGTTTTCCCTTCATAGTAAAAAGACTTACTTTAATTTAACTATTTGTTTAACTCGGGTGAAAGGTACCGTTTCATCCCTTGGTTAACAATTTACTATACTTTAAGCTCCAGTTTAGCTTATTGTGACGGAAGAGTAACTACGGAACCCTACACTGAGCGTGGCCCGACATGCTCTTGGCCGGTTATTTAAGTTTTTTATGACATGCTCTTTGGGCGACGTCTCCATCGAAGCCGAAAAGAAAGGAAAGTTACAGAAATAAGGATATTTCGATGTTTGTGGTAGACCCTCTGACTGTCAACCAGAAATCGAAATTTGGTGACCTTGCTAGCTTTTAGACTTTGGTAGGGACTCAATCAATACAATATGGTTGCCCCCTGGCCCACAACCTCGATAACTACAGTGGTCGAAAGCCTCGTTGCCGATCTTGTAGCAGGAACTTTATATATGGAACTTATACTGAAACACACCTAGTCACCCAACTTGTCAGTAGAAAAAGACGCGAAATTAAAATTTTCAATGGGAGATCAACCCTTTGTGCCTAGCGGAATCCTTGTGAGTATTGTATTCTTTGAGCGGAATCCTTCCACTCAATCGAACAGGCCTCGGACCGTTATAAGGTCGCGGCCAAAAGGTGACCCTAGCCAGAAGTTTGGTTTCCAGCCATGTATCCAGCAATTGTGCATGTTCTTTGTATTAACCCACGCCTTATCTTTCTCCAGTTATACATATAAAAAAATAGAAAAAGACGGCAAAATTAAGAAATATAGTTGTGAATGTTGTCTTCCCATTTTTAATTTGATTTCGCGCTTTTTCTACTTACAAAGTGGGTTTACCAGAGTGTAGTTACACTAATCACTCGGGCTAGGTTAAAAATATACAGACATCATTGATAGAATATTTTTATTTATATAATTATTTACAAATTAACCGATTTACAGATAATAAATATTAGCGTACCTGGTGAACCAGTGAAATAAAGAATTGTAATAGGAAGTATGAGTATGTAAAGAAAAAATATAATTTATATAAAACAATAGTAAAACTTTTGTACAAAATTACCTAGTTTAAAGCTTATGTTTCCCTAGGAACTCTCTCAGTAGCTTATTGACGACTTCTGGTTTTTCTTGCATAATGAAGTGTCCGCAGTCGGACACCAGCCTCGTTTCGATGTGTGCGTATTCTGTCATCATGCGGTCTAGGATGGAATGCGAGAGGTATTTGTCGTTGGCGGCGTTGGCGACAAGCATTGGGACGGGGCGCTCGCAGCGAGCTTTGTTGGGTAAGCTGTATACGAAGTTCGCGCGGTAGTAGTTGATTGGTGGGGTCACGGCCGCTGTAGGTAAAACAAATTATAGGATTTATTTATTTATTTACAACAGACGGACTTAATGCCACTACGCATTATCTACCCGTCAACCATAGGGCAACACAGAAAAGCTTCCAGGTGGATGCGTATTAAAGTCCCGGACAAAAAATAGCGTAATTGGCACCTTTTTCACTTGTCATGTCACAACGAAAATTCACCGTAAATTGCTGAGGATCTACCGCGAACACCGAAGTTCGCAAATTGCGTGCATCTTTTTCTGTCACTCTAATTTCGCCTTAATTGGAGTTAAAAACAAAGATGCCCGTGATTTGCGACTTCCGGTGTTCGGGGTAGGCCCTCTGGTCCAACAAGTAAACAATGACACTAGGTAACGTCGTTAATACTTATCGACCTAGAAATATTCAGGAACCATAGATTTATAACTAACCTAGATGCCTAGTCTGTACATCCCTAGTGAAGCCATTTCGAGTACGACATTATGTCGCCCTCGTGTCATCGTATCCGAACGGCCCTCGCAGTACTCAAGGTCGAGTTGGTTTGTGTACACCTCCCGGTTATAAATTAAAAAATACAAGAAAGATGGTTGTTTGTGCGGTGAATTGGTGTCACAACACATCAGTGAATAAAAACAAACCGCCTGATATAACATTTCATGCGTAAGTATCCAGTTTAATGTGATATTTTTACGTAATTGTAAATACAAAAATCCAAATTTTCGTCAGCCGCCATTACTTATAAATGTTGCCAGGTGATATGAATCTTTTTTCCTCCAAATGAGGCATGACGATTACATTGATAAAATTAATATGCTTACTTTAAGTTCCTTGTATGACTATAGAAAATATTCTTTTTTAGTTTTTCATTCTTTTATTTCAAATTATGTTTTGTCTTTTATAAAATTACAGTTTAAATTCATATTTTTATTTTGTGTGATATTCTTTTTAGATTTCCGACTGATCCGCTTCTGTCTGCGAGATGGACGGAAAAAATTAGATTAAATAGGAACGATGCAATATGGAAACCGACTAAACATAGTCGAATATGCTCTCGCCATTTTGATGAGCAAGTAAAGTAAATTTTATTTGTGGAACACAGGTGTTACAGTTAAGGTCTGTAAAAACGAAACGCAACTGTCACTGTCGCACTTATATGGAAACTGATAGAGAGACACAAAGCGTTTCGTTGTTCGAAGCAATAGCGATTGCCACCTTGGCTAGGCCTGCAGGTACAATTACTAGTACTGACGATAAATGGTTATTTGTTTTACAAGTGGAAAAGTTGTTGTTTAACCGCTCGTGCTAATATTGCTACTCGAGCTAAATAAAGATCCAAAATGTCGAAAAATGGAATCTTGAGCGTTGCGAGGGTTTCAAGTTACGAGAGTTAAACAAATTTTGCCCCAAGTGAAACACAAAACTTTTCACCACACTAACCCGAAGAAAATATTAGTCAAATAAAATCAAACCAAATCAAATCCAAATGATCGTCATTAAATATTTATCATTTAAAATCATTATTCCAAAGTCAATTCTACCAGCTATTATCTGTGCACATTTGTAAAATAAAAAAATAAACGTTTTTTTATTTAAACATTATTTCACAAAGTACAGAAATGCAAAGTCCTTAAAAGAAACCTTGAAAGCTTTTGCTACAAATTTAATATCTACATACACACTCCCAAATGATTGATAGCCAAGTATAAGGATGTGGTTAAAATCCATCTACTTTAAGGGGAATAAATGAACTCTGGCAACCCGTTTTTGTATATATGTGTGTGTCGCTGAGCGTAAGACACGAGCGTCGCACGCACACATCGATCGAGTTTCGGCTTCACTTTTGGCAGATTAGCCTTATGAGGACTAACTGTCTATGTGTGATAGGTCAGTGTCAGGAACAATTTCCTGAACATTTAATCGTTAGGTGACCACAATTAGATTCACACGTTGCAACGGGACCCAAGCTAAGAGTAATCATTTTCCGTTTCATGAAATATCATTGAAATGTGAGAAAATTGTTCAAGTGCAATAATATCAAACGTTAAACATTTTTGGCAATTAAGAGATAAAGTATTTTTTACATGTCAAATATTGTTAAAGATGTTCTGGTATTTAGTGAAACGGAAATCAAATCTAGCTCACCTAGCTCGGGCCCGAAGTGGGGCCGGTGCAAAGTGTGGATCTAATTTGCCCTTTACTCCTCACGCTGGAAACAGTGGAAACAGGTCTTAGCATACTTACTAGGTTTTCCGAACCAGTATTTGTAGCACTCGACGTCAAGGCTGCCGGGCTGCGCGGGGATGCACGCGTCGAACACGCGCAGGTCGTCCATCGTGATCAGCTTCTCGGGGAGAGATGGCACCCGGTACAACATTACGTACCTGAAACAGATTGGTGGACAATACAGAATCTGCTACACCCATTTCGAAAGACTTATATAATTCTACATTTACCATTAGGGCCACCCAACACTAGCGACTCCCGAGCGTCAGCGTCTGGTCAACTCTGACTGCAACACTCAGTTTGCAACACTGTAATAGTTTACGCAGCGAAACTGCAAACTCATGCTTTAGTGGTTTTTCTAAATTGTCGAAATCGGCGCTTTTTATACTTTATCGTGGACGGCCACATAGTCACAAATGTCACAATAGTTTTAAAAACAACTACCTAATTGTAGAAAATTCAATTTGTTAACTAGCAGTTTTGTTGGGTTAATTGGAAGTCAGGACGCAAATTGAGGGAAAGGAGGGGAAACAACGACGGTTTACACTTTTTTTCGTCCCTAACTAGTTAAGCAACATGCATGCCAAGTTTAATGCTTTCTGTCGAATGGTGTCATATCCGGTAACAAATAGGATCAATTAGTTAGGTACCAAAATGCCACCAATCTTTACCAATACATTTTTATCTGCATCGGATTTTGCAACAGCACGTGCGCTCAGGTTTCGCGGGGCATGGATCACGCGTGGGCAAGTGTGACGAGCGCGCCGGGTGCACGTCTATATTAGACGAGCAACATTTCCTCACCAAGATATTTTCCTCTGCACCGGGTTGTGTCTTTTTTAGTAGAAAGACCCAGGAGGTAAGAGTCTTACATAGAGTCCAGCGCAACCGGGTGCACGTCTAGATATGTTTCCCTAGGAACTCTCTCAGTAGCTTATTAACGACGTTTTTCTTGCATAATTAAGTGTCCGCAGTCGGACACCAGCCTCGTTTCGATATGTGCGTATTCTATCATCATGCGGTCTAGGATGGAATGCGAGAGGTATTTGTCGAAAGCAACATTTCCTTATCAAGACATTTTCCTCTGCACCGGGTTGTGTTTTTCTCAATAGAAGACCCGGGAGGTGAGATTCCTACATGGAGTCCAACGCATCCGGGTGCACGTCTACACATTAGATAAACAACATTTCCTTACCAAGACATTTTCCTCTGCACCGGGTTGTGTCTTTCTCAGTAGAAAGACCCGAGGGATGTGAGTCCTACATAATACTTAGAGTCCAGCGCGTCCGGGTGCACGTCAAGACATTAGATAAGCGACATTTCCTTACCAAGACATTTTCCTCTGCACTGGGTTGTGCACCAGCTCGTGCAGCCAGGCCTCGCGGGACGTGCTAGAGAGCATGACGAGCGCGTCCAGCGCGTCCGGGTGCACGTCTCGGAACCGACACGCGATCAGGCCGCCCCAGTCGTGGGACACTAGGATGCACTTCTCTCGCCCTGAAATTAAGCGTTATACGCAATTTAAGGGGTTATTATTGCTGAGAGGGACAGAGAAAGGTATATATTCCCCTTTAAAGGCCCTTTGCAGAAAAATAGCAAAAGATGTCTTTTGCTGCTGTTATACTATACCTTTAGAGCAACGAGCAGGACAAACATCGTATAAACACCTTCCTGCTTATGCTCGTGACGCTACCCGAGGCTGCCTACTAAATTTAGAATTCAAAACCCATATTTTGTCGCTCTTATTTTTTTCTAGCTATTTTTACTACTTAGTATTTATATAACAGAGAGCTGTATCGTGGACGCTGTAGATGGTCATGTCGAAACTATAATATAAGAATTTCTAGTTTTCTAAGGAACCCCTAAAATTTATTCAGTGCGTCCGACTGAATATACCTCCCGGATTGGAATGGGAAACAAATACGTTACGCGATGGCTACATCCATAGCGTGATGTACTCACCTAACTGGCGCACAAGGTCACGAACATCTTCCACCAGGAGATCAATGTGGTATGCAGATACTTCATCTGGCCTTTCCGAGTCTCCGTACCCTCTCATGTCCACAGCAATACACCTGAAATGCATCGTTGAATTTACATGAATTGGTTGATACGTTGTCATAATAATTATTGTAAAATCAAACTGTAATAAAGTACTCTGGTATATGTACAATAAATTAGATCAACTTCTGTTGAATAAAATGTTGAATAGTCGGTAATTTCTATTGAAATATTTTTTATATAATTGAGTAGTTAAAAAAAACATATATATATATATATATATATATATATCTAATTCCATATTTATACAATCGTGTCAGTGGGGAAGCGAACAGCAATACATTTTTCGCTATGCTTGGTACTCCACTCACCACCTCAAGTGAATAAATAAGAGTAGGCAAAGTAAGTAGTGTTAGACCAAGATAACCCTGCAGCTATTTTCTAACACAGAGCGTGGAAGTGTTATCATAAAAATCAAGTGTCTATGAAATTATGATGTTTAATATAACATTTCCTCTTAGCCTTCGGAGAGACGTCAGCTCTCCTAGCATGTTCTACCGTCTGTACAATGGGAAATGCTCCAAAGAACTTTTTTATTTGGTGTCAGTCTCGTTTTTATCAAAGGAGCAAATCTCATCCTCACGTCTTAGATAGGGTAAAGGCACCAGTAGTCAGCCTTTTTACGCAATTTTTATGTCCAAGATCGTCTCATTTGCCTACTAATTGACCAATAAGATTTATTAATGTTTTTTCTCTTCAATCATTTAATAAAGTGTACCTAATTTTTATAAGGAATAATACATAATTTAATTTAGTTTTTGGAAATATTTATTATATATTATATAATGAAAGGGCCTTTTTGCTAGTAATTAGCCCCTGTGTAAATAGTTGTGTACCAATAGACGGCCTTTAAGTACCCAGTGTCCAGCCATCCCATTTTAACGGCCGTGATCTCAGTGCCCAGTGGTCAGCCACAGGTTGACTATTGGGTACTTGATGTATTTCAATCAAATAAAGTCATAATAATATAAATATTTAAAGGTGCTTGATTTAACGACTTACATTGCATTTGAAAATTAAAAATAAACCTAGCCTCCCTCGGCTGATTTCTGGGTTTACGACCTTTTTAAAATTACTGCCTCTAACCCAGTAGGCGGCCAGAGGTGGCTGACTATAGGATTTTGTACAAAAAAGTAGTTTCCAATAAGCAGCCCCCTTAAAAATGTTACTTTAATATGAATTTATATTTATTATTTACGTTTTCCATATAGATTAAATATTAATTATGTGAAGCAGTGCACATTCTTTTAACAAAATATCACAATTCAGCTGCTAACGTCTGATCAAAATATCATGTGACATGTAACGCTCCAAAAAAAAATTGGCGCATATCACATATCCCTTCCTGTCAGGAGACAGCACTTCTTTGAAGTAGTGTTGTGGTTCATGCTAGACGGTTCTTTTAAAAATTTAGTTATTTTTCAAAGCATAGTTTATCAAACTATAATATCACCTTCTTTTGGTATGAACATCTGAAAAACAAGAAAGGCTGACCACTGGTGCATGGCTGAAAACTGGTGCTAATACATGGCACACCAAGAATAAGCGCGCATCTCACTCGTTTCTTCCTAGAACGTGCAGAATGTAGAATGAGTTGCCTCCTGAGGTTATTTCCTTTGCGCTACGACATGGGATTTTTCAAGAAGCAGGTATTTATGATTCTCAAGGGTCGACAATGGTTAAGTGGCTCCTGTGATATTGCTAATGTCCATGGGCGACGATGACCGCTTCCCCGCTTCCCGGTTCCGCTCGTCTGCTAGTTTGCTGTCCATCACTTTAAAAAAAAATTCTACGCTCTGTGCTAAAAAATCGCTGAAAAGATACCTTGGTCTAACTCTAGGACAGTAGAGTAAAGTGTTACCAATAGTCTTTGTTGAACTCGACGATTTGATGCCTCCAAGAAAACCAGAATTCAGGGAACCCATGCAGAAATATCATGAGGGGTTTAGACGGATCGCCGCTTTCCAAATAATGCAACTTGACATTCTGTAAAATATAACACACTTCAGGTAAAACACTCCTCTCGGCTCACACATGATAGAAGTCTGTTCGGAAAGAGAAGAGTCGTGAAATGTATTGGGCCCCATACACTCCATGACTCTTCTTTTTCCGCACAGACTTTAAATAGGTAACAATCAATAACATAGGTAACTACACGGTTTTTTTTAAGGAAACTGAATGGCACAGTTATTTTTAGGGTTCCGTAGCCAAATGGCAAGAAACGAAACCCTTATGGATTCGTCATATCTGTCTGTCTGTCCGTCCGTATGACGCAGCCACTTTTTTCCCAAACTATAAGAACTATACTGGTGAAACTTGTTAAGTAGATGTATTCTGTGACCCGCATTAAGATTTTCACACAAAAATAGAAAAAAAAACAATAAATTTTGGGGGTTCCCCATACTTAGAACTGAAACTCAAAAAAATTTTTTTCATCAAACCCATACGTGTGAGTGTGGGGTTTTGAGGTTTCAAATATATTTTTTTCTAATCTGAATAGTTTGCGCGAGAGACACTTCCAAAGTGGTAAAATGTGTCCCCCCTCACCTGTAACTTCTAAAATAAGTACCTAAGAGAATTATAAAACTAAAAAAAATATGATGTACATTACCATGCAAACTTCCACCGAAAATTGGTTTGAACGAGATATAGTAAGTAGTTTTTTTTTAATACATGGTCATAAATGGTACGGAACCCTCCATGGGCGAGTCCGACTCGCACTTGGCCGCTGTTTTTTTGTGGCACACACTTATTGCTGATTTATAAAGTACTTCTCGAGACCTTCCTAACTTGATGGGTTTTTGTTTTTCCATCGAGGAGTTCTGTTTGCTATCTTGTGAATTCATCATCGGATCAGCTCCATGTCAGCATATTATTTTATTGTGTTGACATCGGAATTGTGGAAGTACTCCTAATTTCAACTGAATCAGAAATAAATCTATTTATTGACAATAACAATATACATAATGGATATATACAGATGAATACTATAACTAGCTTATATCTAAAATAGGCCCTTGAGGCATTGTACCAAGGATGCTGGCGGCATTTCCTCGTTGTATCGCAATACTGATACGTTATGCGAGGAAGCCGCCAGCTCTTCGGTCACCAGTTACGTCAACCAGAATCAGATACCAGGAAGTGGTTCATATTTAAGTTACCTGCAAGATTTGAAGCAGAAATACCTATACACGGTGTAACACACATATTTCTGAGGCCAAAAGAAGGGAAAAATGTTACTGTAGACTTTATGTAAATTTCGCCAAAAAAAATAAAATTTAATGCGTTTAAAATGTTTTTTCGTAAAACCTAGTTTTTTCATAGTGTTACTAGTTGTCCCTTTTTGACATCTATCAATAAGGTTATTTAGACTACGCGGCGCCCCATAATGGCATAATCGCCATCAAAAAAGCGCTTTGCGAATAATACGAAGTTTTTTTTTTATTGGTATTAACTCTGAAACTAGGCAAATTCCAGATATATTTATCCTATGTGCGAATAGGCAATTCGCAATTAGTGTCGATTTAAAACACTCCATTCGGTCGTGTTTTAATTTATCCCCACTCGCTGCGAATTTCCTATTTTTCGCACTTACACATATCGTAAAATCGTAATGTACTATTACTTTGAAACCCCCAACGAAGCCGTGTAACCAGTCCGAACTGAATGGAACAGAACTGGGCGCAGTATACCTACTGAGGTGTGCGTAACTTACGTAATTCTCAGTGAGCCCATCGTACCACTGACCTACAACTGAGCTCGTTCTTTCTGTGCCAAGTTCAAGAGACCACGAAATAGTTATTTCTTGCCATTTTCTTGTAGCGTATTACAGGTTGTAATCGTAAGTGCATGGTGTGGTGTACATACGAGTATTCCGTAATTGTAAATAAGTATAACAGTTATAAATTAATTATTATTAACAGTTATAATTATTATTAAATTATTATGGGACGACATTCTCTGTAAAAATATACATACGAGTTTGTTGGACGGCGCTCTTGGGGCAGATGCGGCACGATTGAAGGCTGTTGCGGAGCCCGAGTCAGGGGCTTGGCTACACGCGTTGCCATCGCCCCACTTAGGAACGTTGCTAGACAATGACACTGTGAGGGTGAGCGTTGCCTTACGGCTTGGAAGTAAAGTATGTGAGCCCCACAGATGTCCTTGTGGAGCAATGGTCGAATTTAATGGGCACCACGGTCTCAGTTGTGTGCGGTGTGTGGGACGAATACCTAGGCACCAAGCTATTAATGAGCTGATTCGACGCGCCTTGGTCTCGGCAAACATACCCTGTATTTTGGAACCCCCTGGTTTAAGCCGTACAGATGGCAAAAGGCCGGACGGTCTAACACTGGTCCCGTGGGCAAAAGGTCGGAGCCTGCTGTGGGATGCCACATGTTTGTGTACTTTTGCTCCCACTCATGTCAGCCACACAAGTAAGAAGGCAGGTGCAGCGGCTGAGGCTGCTGCTAAGTTTAAACATGGGAAATACGCCAACCTCGGACCAGTGTATGACTTTATTCCAGTCGCTGTCGAGACGGCTGGGCCATGGTGCGCCGAGGCCAAGAAGCTGGTTAGAGATATTGGACGCCGGTTGAGAGACAGAGGCTGCGACCCCCGGGCTGGATCTTATCTGGTCCAACAAATATCCTTAGCCATTCAGCGTGGCAACGCAGCTGGCATATTTGGAACGTTTGGGCCAGGTAGGGAACAGTTCGGGGCTTAAAAGTTAATTTTTGACGGGGCTAATAGTTTGTGGGGTATTTTTATTTTATTTCTGTATTCATTTTATTTTAATCTACTGTTTCTGTACAATATTATGTTGTAATTATTTATAATTCATGTATTAAATGTTTTTTCTTATTTGTTATAAAAAAACTGACTTCAAAAGTACGTTAAATAATAAGTAAAATTAGATCAATAACTTTTTTAAATAAAACAATTAATAAAAACTAAAACTATAAAAACCATACATTTAGTCCGACGTTCGTCGAGTCGTTTATTTGTCTACAGTAGTAAGAGATAGAAATATGATAATTGTTTACATGATTAATCTGTTATAACACTTATACCACGTCAGTGGCAAACAACCACAGGGCCCGCCTGATGGTAAGCAGTCACCGTAGCCTATGGACGCCTGAAAATCCAGTGGTGTTACATGCGCGTTGCCAACTCTACAAAACACAACAGTAGATTATGTCTCAAGCGAAGCGGAGGGTTCTACAATTGAATTCTAAAATAAAATCCTGAGCGCAGTGAGGAATTCAAGTGTTAACGCCCAAGATGGAAATAATTTTGCTACTATGTGACACACTGCTTTTCACATCACCTAGTATGAGGAAAATATTGTTCCAAAATATTATTGAAGCAAAAAAAGTTGTACGCAAAAAGGAAATAAAATCGTGTCCTAGAACAGAAAATTGTCACTTGTATCCCTCCTAGCAGGAAGGCAGAAGAAAAAGCCCTTTTCCGAATGAGTTACAGCGGCAGCGTTTCCTAGAACAAGTTCCAGACAAAGAACGACTGTAATAAAAATGTAAATACGTCCTTATAAAAAATGTTTTTTATTTATAAGATTTTTTTTTTATAAAAAAAAAATATTACGTTAGTTATCTTATTACAGACTTATCATGTAAAGAAAAAATCATATTTACATCTCTTACTGTATACAATTAAACCACTTATCGAATGTTATCGGAGTAAATGTATGGGGCCGTTTAAATTTAAACTAAATATTTTGGATATTTCAAGTTTTATTTAAACAAAATTATTGATGTTGGATAACGTACTTTCGATGGCAGTTTTTTTTTTATAAGTATGTGTTATATTTATGGAATAATAGCATGTAAACACTTACCCCCTTATTCATAAACGTGTATTAAAGTTACGATGCCGCTAATAATCGTTTGTCCCTTTCCATCATACCAATACGTCGGAAAGGGACAAACGACTATTAGCGGCATCGTAACTTTAGTACCCGTTTATGAATAAGGGGGTTAACGATTACACCCTGTATAATATAGATACTACGACGCAACTGAGTTAAGGATGAGTTAACGTAGCATAAATATAGGGTACCTCCGTAAAATCCTTACACTTGCACCTTGGAATTTCAGACAACAATTATTAATATCCAGTATAACGAGTTGTCCACAAAAAAGTAGCAGAATGTATAATTATTAATGTCCATCACATGGAGTTTATAGAATAAAAACAATTTACTGTTTGACATCTGTCAAATTAAGAATTCTAGAAGTTATTTTACAACGGTATCCTAACGGTATTAATTATGAATTAAGTATGTATAAAGCCCGACCAGAAATATATGCTCATTGTCAAGAGGGCGCTGTTATTTTCATGTATAGGGTGACAGTTCAGTTTAGTATGAAAAATGTAGTTCCGATGAAATTCCGTAATATGGCGCGTGATCATATATTACCGGTCAGGCTTTACCTATACAGCGTGTATTTTTGATACGAACACATAATCAAAGGGCAGTTAGTTTAGGCTGTAATTAACACATTTTCACAGGTTTTATAAAAAATGAACGACTTTTATTTTTTCATAGAAAATAATTCAGCAAGCAATGTATCACTACTTTGTTATAACTCAAAACGTCTCATCAATGACACGACGTCACAAATGTCACAAGTGATCATGATGTACGAAATACATTGCCGCTCGAAAAAAAATTAAGAAATATTTATGTTCTGGTAGTGAAGACTAAACTAAACAAATCTTTCAGAATTGTTTTTTAGCGCTTAAACCTGCGTCTAGTTTATGTTTGTGGTTATATCAGTAATACGCTCTGTATAGTTCGTGTCATCCACGATGACGCCCAGTAATTTATCCAATTTATCCTTTAATATCATATCGTCATTGTGTTCATGACAGTACAAGTCAAGGCACGCGTCGTTGTGAATGACAGGAATAATTCGTAATACTTAAATAAAATAAAATTAAATGTCCTTATAAGGTCGTTATCTCAAGTTGGTCGTAGAAAGTTAATTTTGGATAATTATAGATAATCCTCAATTGAGCCGAACATTTAAAAAATATATATTATCCAGATCCACAGTCAGTAAGGTGTTGCGGTCTTTCGGAAACTGTAAAAAAAAAAACAACGGGTTGCACTCCGGGAGTACCGGCAGACATAGAAGTGAAAACTTGAAAATTAACGTTGTGCATTTTTGATATATTGGAGAAATTGAGTAGCAGTTTTATAAAAAGAGATAATTCTCTATTATACCTACGTAAATAAATTTGAGTGTGGAAGATATTTTGAAATGCGAATTTTAGTGTTACGTAATACAGCCTACACAATCAGTAAATGTTAATGAATCGTTCACCATCATATTAAGTAAAACAATCACGCTTCTTTTTTGTTATTTAACTTTTTGGAAAGGAAAAATTTGAGTATCTACAATCATGGACACCCAACAACACAAAGATACAATACAACACAATTAACAAAGATTAAACCTCTTTAACCGTTATGACAGCACTTTGATTATGAAGAATAGTTATTTGTACAACAAGAGAGCAAAGTTTGATATTTCTTCGAGTGCTTGTTTTGAGTCCCGTGCAAGCGAAAGATTCTATAATAGATTCACGAGCGTAGCGAGTGAATCTAATTTAGAATCTTGAGCGTAGTAAGGGACTCATAAGCGCACGAGATGTAAATAACTTTGATCTCGTGTAGTACACAAAATTTTTCACGTCAGTCAGCCATCAAAAAATACAACCTGAAAAAATGTAATCCGTCTTTATCACTATTTCACTCATGTTTTCTGAAGGTATTCTAACAATTAACTTTAATTACCGCTTTAAAACAAAACGAAAGAAATTTCAATAAAATGATACGAAAATAATCAATTAACGAACATCAATTGACAGTTCAATCGTCAACTTTTTTTTGTTAAAAAAAAACTTTGTAAGATACGGTCCGAATTGCGGATACAATTATTTGTCAACTATAGTAGAGATCGTTAAAAGTCGTTAAGTAGAATTATTTACTGCGTAACAGTTGCGTAAATTTGTATAAGTACATTGTTTTGATTGTATAATAAAATATGGTATTTTTATTAAATATTAAACTTTTATTTGATTAATTAATTATAACGAATGAAGACTCGTAGGGTGTTTTGGAACGATGCGGTCTGACTTATTTCGGGGGTCTATTATAAACCGTCAATATATCGTTGAATTACGTATGCATTCTTTTTTGTCTCTTTCTTTTTGCTAATGACGTGAAAGGGACAAAGACAATAGAATCCAAATACTTCGAACTTGTATTAGGCCCCGCACGTTGAAATGACATTCGAATATGAAGGTCACTTGAATGTTATTTTGTCTCACTCGGTGAGCAAAATGCGATTTTGCTCACTGTTTTTAAGCAGCAAATTACCCTTGTTCCAGCTGCTGACGTGAAAAATAAAATGTCGCACTTGAATGAGATACGATTTTTCAAAAGTAACCAGGCATTTATGACATTCAATTTGCACGTCACCATGATGTCACATGCAGGGATCGGAAACCGGTATTTTTTGTATGGGAACGAAAACGGTATTTTTTCGTTCTTTGTTAATTACTTCATTTCTAATTAGGCAATCTAATAATACGAAGTCGTTATCTGAAAACACAACTGAGTCCTACATTTAGAGTATAAAATAAACCGAAATATATGGTTATTTCGATGTTTTTGCAAAAAATCGGTTCCGATCCCTGGTCACATGTCCGTCTTACGAATTTTCAATCTGACGGTCACGAGACCCCTGACGCCCTGACGCGAGTTTAACATTTTTTCCCCATCACAAAAAGTGCACAGCGCCGCTTTCACTTCAAAAACTAACAAATAAGATCAAGGCTGCATACTTACATAACTAGAGTCGGACTAAGCTAACCCTGCATGCATTTGTTATGACAAAGTGTGTCAATGTCATACATGTAAAATTTACTAGGTAGGTATATTCCGTAACCGTAACATAGGTTCTGGTACATTGTCGACGAACAAGATTGATCGTCTAAATATTTATCAAACTCAAACTCTTCCTCGCTTGCATAACATAACACTACACTACAATAACCAAGTCGTAATAACCAGACTATAATGACATATTGATATGTTTAGCGAAATCGGTTCTTTTCCAGCGGTTTATTATTTACAATACAATATTTCGCTCTTGACAGGCTTGACTATGTGTAGTTTTGGGTATTTTTTTGTCATTTATTATTTAATATTCAACACTTAATAACGATAGTCGGACCAAGCTAACCCTGCATGGGATTTGCTATGACAAAGTGAGTCCAAGTCATAAATATCAAATTTCTATAAAAAAATATGACGTTTATACGACTGACACTCCTCACTCGGTTCTGTTCAAGTCGGTGTCGGTGTAAAGTTAGCCTGACCAGGAATATATGATCATGCGCCATGCGCCATATTGCGGAATTTCATTCGAACTAATTTCTTACACTAGCAATAATTTTAACACTGTTGTCAGCCTCATTATGGCGGTTTACTTGAATAATACTTAAGTGATGAATATTCAATAAAACATGACAAAACATGCCCAAAACTATGCATAATAGTCAAGCCTGTGTGTTCGACGACCGTTCTGGCCTAGTGGGTAGCTGGGTAGTAACCCTGCCTATGAAGCCGATGGTCCCGGGTTCAAATCCTGGTAATAAATGCTTATTTGTGTGATGAGCACGGATATTTGTTCCTGAGTCTTGGATGTTATCTATGTATGTAAGTATTTATATATTATATATATCGTTGTCTGAGTACCCACAACACAAGCCTTCTTGAGCTTACTGTGAGGCTTAGTCAATTTGTGTAATAATGTCCTATAATATTTATTTAATTTATTTATTTATGTTATACAAGCGAGGAAATACAGTATCAAAAATGAGTTTGTGTTTGATAAATATTTACTATGGGCTTTGAAGACGATCAATCTTGTTCATTGACAGTGTACCAGAACCTAATAACATAATGATTCTCGTAAAATCCTGGGACCTATTAAGAGGGATGACGGCACGTGGAGGATAAGGAAGAATGCCGAAGTCGAAGAGTTGGTGGGCAATATCATCGGCGAAACCAAATCCAACAGAATTCGCTGGTTCGGCCACCTACTTAGAATGAAAGAGGATCGGGCTACCAAGAAGGCGTACTTGGGAAGACCGACTGGTGGCCGCCCGGTGGGTCGACCCATGCAGATACCGCTGCGCAGGATCGGGAACAGTGGCGTGTTCTTGTTTTGGAGGCAGAGACCCTCTTTGGGTAGTTAGTGACATGACCATCATCATCATCATCATGTTGGCCTTTTGGTGAGCCAATCTTGGATGTAGTAACATGATAGACGATATATTTTTTCAACTATAGAGCTGAGCTGAACTCTGGTGGCTAATAGTGGCCACACCATCTGGTATGTTACGGCTAAATTAAATATAGGTATCTGCAGTAAACGTAGCAATTAATAAAATTTCTAGGTAAATCAGAGGCATCGATTACGAGATAAGGTCGTTCCTCCTGAGGTTTTAGGCTGCCAAAGAAAAGCAAACCCAAAAAAGAGAAGATACAATTAGACGATTTGACCTATGTGTGAATGGTGCGATATAAAGGGAACATATCCGGAATTTTAAAACATTTCTACATTTATTTTCGTTATCTAGAAATAGCTTTTGCAATTGTATGTTAGGGTAAGCAGGGCAAATAAGATATGATTAGTCATTTACCGGCGTGCATAAACACAGTTTTGAAGTGCAGCACGAGAGCCGTTCCGCTTTCTCGCCACATTGCACTCGGGGTGAATAAACTGCAACGCGATGCAAACTGACCCGTTTTCTGAAACTAGATATCCCTACTTCCTTACTAATATTATAAATGCCAAAGTAGCTATGTGTGTTTGTCTGTTTCTCTACATGCTCTCCTCTACCGCTGAACCGATATAGACGAAATTGGGTATGGAGACAGGACATAGATTTTATCTCAGATAATTTTTATCTCTAAAATCATCCCTTAAAGGTGTTAAATGGGGCGTGGGGGGAATTCAGCTTCTTCGCCGAAGCTGAATTCCTGAGGTTAATACTGTTTATGTTTTTAACCTGCACAGCGTGGCTATAAGAATTATTAAAGAATTGGATGTGGAACTAGAAAACAGTGATATAAATAAAGTACAACGCATCGGCAAAAAGATTGACAACGAAAAAATAAGACCCATTCTTCTGTCAACAACAACTTTGCAAAAGAAAGTTCAAATACTAAGAAACAAAAAGAAAATGAAAGAAAAAACCTACATAACGCAAGATTACTCAAAGGAAGAAATGGAAAAACGTAAGGCAAAAGCTGACAATTTTCGAGAAAATGAGAAAAGAAAAAGAAACTCGGAAACCCCAAGCCCGAGAGACCAGCCAAGTACTTCCACGAAAAAAATCCCAAAAGTGGATGCATTCCAGCTTATGCGGGAGCGGGCATACTCCATGTCTGAAAAAAACACCTATCTTGACAACTAAAATGAAACGGAAACCAACACAAATAAATAAACAACACACATACACCACAACAGAAAATATTCTACTCCCCAAGACGACTGGTCATCGTGGGGATTGCGACCAAAACCCTCCAGTGAATAAAATACAGCATATCCAACATATCCAAGTTACCAAAGACAAACAGTACAAATCAAAAACAACTAGAAAATTCCATGTGTGTACCTATAATGTAAGATCATTAAAAGATAACCATCGCATGATAGAACTAGAAACCGCACTAAAAAATGTTAAATGGGATGTCATTGGTTTATCGGAAGTAAAAAAAGTGGGTTATGAAATTGAAGAACTAGACTGGTGCATCCATTACTACTATGGCCAAACCAAAGGCCAAAGAGGCGTTGGATTTTTAGTAAAAAAAGAACATAAATCAGAAATAATACAATTTATGGGCATCTCGGATAGAGTTGCACTTTTAAATATTAATATTGAAGGAAAGGAATGCTCTATAATTCAAGTTTATGCCCCAACCGAAAAGGCAACCAATGAGGAATTAGAAAGGTTCTACGCAGATATATATAAAGCAAAAGAAAAATCAAAAGACTTCCTAATTATTATTGGTGATTTCAATGCAAAGATTGGCATAACTGAGAAAATTGGCTCGATTCTAGGCCCATACGGCTCTGGTGTTTGCAATGAACGCGGAGATCGTTTAAAAACTTTTTGCACTAGAGGAAGATATCTCTATCATGAATACATTTTACAAAAAGAAAGTAAGCCAGAGATGGACGTGGGTGGCACCTGATGGAAAGACTCGAAATGAGATAGACTACATCTTATCCACAAAAAAGGATCTTTTTACAAACATTGAAATACTTCATAAACTACACTTTCCTTCAGACCATAGGCTGCTACGTGGAACAATAGAAATGAAAATAAAACCAAAATGTAGAAAAAAATATACAGCCTCTAAATCAAACTTAATTTCAGGTAAAGAGCAAACAGAATACTGCAGATTATTGGAAAGTAAATTAAAAAAATACACTAAGAACAACATGGTAACGCAGTATGCTTACAATGCCTTAGAGAAAGCCATCACAGAGAGTTTAATAGAAACAAAAATACTATACAAAAAAGAAAAGTTTATACTATCTCCAAGTACCATGGCTTTAATAGCAAAAAGACATATACTCAAGGTAAAAGTAAACAAAACAAGCCAAGAAAAAAGGGACTTAAATTTACTATACAAAACAGTCAAAACACAAATTAAACAAGAATATACAACTTATAAGCTAAGAAAATTTGAAAACTGCATTGAAGCAACCGGAGGAATAAAAAGAGTCCCGTCAGACAACAAAAAGTGGATACCAAAACTCATAAGCTCCAGTCAAAGAGTCACTGAAAATAGGCAGGATCTGGTTCTAGTCGCTACTGACTTCTATAAAAAATTATATGCTAAAAGAGAGCCAAATGAAAGCCATCACGTACAGCCGCACATAATAGATAGGACGGAGAGCTTTCCAGAGCTATTTACAACAAGAGAAGTGGACACTGCAATAAAAAATCTCAGTAAAAACAAAAGCCCAGGACCAGATTCCATCATAAACGAAGCTTTACAGGTGGGCAAAGACATACTAATCAGGCACCTAACACAACTATTTAATGACATACTAAGAGAAGAGATCGTGCCTTCACAGTGGATTGAGTCAGAAATAACTCTATTATACAAGAAAGGAGATCCATGCGACGTATCTAACTATAGACCGATAAGTCTCATGTCAAGCCTGTACAAACTGTTTTCCCAATGCTTACTGACAAGAATAGGCCCAAAAATAGATAAAAAACAACCAGTTGAGCAAGCAGGATTTAGACCTGGTTACTCCACAATGGACCACATACAAGTACTGAGCCAGCTAATTGAGAAGTACAAAGAATTTAACTCCCCGCTGTACCTGGCATTTGTTGACTACCAGAAGGCATTTGACTCTATCTCTCATGATTCAATTAGAAAGGCTTTAGAATATCATAATATAGAGGAAAAATACATAAAACTAGTAACTAATATATATAAAAAGTGTAAAAGCCGAGTAAAGCTGGATAAATTAGGGCCATACTTTCAAATAGGGAGAGGCGTCCGCCAAGGAGATCCATTATCACCAAAAATATTTATTGCAGTTTTAGAACTTATACTACACAACATTGGGTGGAAAAATAAAGGCATTAGAATAGGGTCTAAATATTTAAATCACTTAAGATTCGCTGATGATATCGTATTATTTTCCAATAATGCAGAGGAACTTGCAAACATGCTTCAGTGCCTTAATCAGAATAGCAAATCAGTGGGATTGGAAATTAACTATGATAAAACCAAGCTTATGACTAACTACAAGAAAAAGAATATTGAAATAAAAGGAAGGAGCATTGAATATGTAAATGAATACATATACTTAGGCAAACTAATATCATTCTTAGATACAGACACAGCAGAAATAGAGAGACGCATAACATCAAGCTGGAAACGCTACTGGTCACTTAAACATTTGTTTAAATCAAAAATGCCCGTACCACTTAAAAAGAAACTTATGGACTCCTGCATCCTACCAACACTGACATACGCCTGCCAGACGTGGAGCTTAACAGAAAAAAATGCCCAAAAGATTTCGGTTTGTCAGAGAGCAATGGAGAGGAGCCTACTCAATGTCAAGATAAAAGACAAGATTAGAAACAAAGACATTCGGGAAACAACCAAAGTAATTGATGCATTACAATATGTCAAGAAAATGAAGTGGAGATGGGCAGGACATATTGCACGTTACGATAGCTCAAGATGGGCGAAAAGAGTGACGGAATGGAGAGGACCAGGGAGTGGTGACAGACATTCAGGACGCCCACTCAAGCGTTGGGCTGATGATATAAAGAAAACTGCCGGCATGGGGTGGCATTATCTAGCCCAAGATCGAGAGGCATGGCAAAAACTGGAGGAGGCCTATACCCACAGGGGGATCCCGAAATAAAAAAAAAAAATGAATAAAAAAAAAAAAAAAAAATCTCATGCACAATAATATTTTATTAACTGTTTTTATAACTGAAAATTCCTTGTAAGTGTTTAGCATGCAACACAGAAAAAAAGGGGTCGCAAATAAAGGCTATTTTATTTATTTATTTATTTATGTTTTTAGGTTTGAAGTAATGTTTGGTATATTTTCAACTAAATCAAAGCTCTAGGCCATCCCAAATTGCATCTAAATCGGTTCAACGGTTATTGATTCCCCATACAAACTTCAACCCCACTTTTCCCACCCTGCACCAAAAACTGCACAAGATATCGAAAAACTTGACGAAATAAAACTTGTCACAAATTTAATCAACTCTCATTTTGTAAAAGTGGTCATGTCGCTAAGACGCATAGTTTCCGAGATATATATATTTTAATACTACGTCGGTGGCAAACAACCATACGGCCCGCCTGATGGTAAGCAGTCTCCGTAGCCTATGTACGCCTGCAACTCCAGAGGAGTTACATACGCGTTGCCGACCCTAAACCCGCCCCCCCTCGTTGAGCTCTGGCAACCTTACTCACCCGCAGGAACACAACACTATGAGTAGGATCTAGTGTTATTTGGCTGCTGTTTTCTGTAAGGAAAACCGTATATAATCGAAAAACCGTAAAATGGGACCTTCAAACCCCTCTCCCCCCCCCCGGCTAAGGGCAACGGGGACTTTTGATACGTTAACCTCCTAAATAACTAGTCCAAACAAAGTTACGAAGTCAAAAATTGTGTTCCATGCATTTCCCTCAACTTTTTTTGAGCATTCATTGCCTGACCTGTAGTTCGAATACCGGTGTTTTTGAGAAATTAACTATTTAAGCTCAGAAGTGCACCCTTGAAATGAACAGAGTTTAATAAAACACGGCATAAGTATATATAAAAAATCCTAATTAAATTTAGCATAAACTTTCATATTTATAAATTTGTAGTTATGGTAATAATGTGTGTCAGTACTAGACACCTACAATACTATTGTATCTTTTATAATAAATCGTATGGCACAACTCTTTGTTATCGGTCTTCGCCACACAAGTTTTAAGAGGAAAGGGGACGGCCGCTTCTGCATCCAACGTAATCCCCATTTTCCTTTCTGAGTATATTTTTACAAAATTTGATGTAAGAGCAGAAGGCCTACCGCGAACCACGTTCGAGGTGTTGCCTCCCTGTCCCACTTACGTATGAATTTACAAGTGCGACAGAGAGGCAACACGTCGAACGTGGCTCGCGGTATTAGCCCCTCACAGGAGCAGGGCTATAACCGCGAAAATCGAAGTTCGTCAATTGCGGGCATTTTTCTCAGTCACTCTAATTACGTCTTAGTGAGAGTAAAAGAGAAAGATCCTCGCAATGTGCGAATTACGGTTTTCGCGGTAGGCCCCTCAGAGCCTGAATTTTGTGTTTGAGCTTTTTACCAAAACCATAAAAATCCGTAAATCGATTACCGCATGATGGGTATATCGACAGGAATACCATTGACGAGATTAGCGCGCGGTTCCAAGTGCTAATGTGATGCGCAAATATTGATCATTAATGTTTGAAACAACCGGCTCGAACACTGCAACAGTGCTTGGCGGACGTGCGGTCTCTGAGAATACTATACACATTATTTTAAGTCATAAAATTCCCATAATTTGTAGTTCTTGAAATTAGTATTAAAAATGTTGTACATTTTGTAGGTTTTTTTTATTCCATTTTCAAACTGCCCTTGTGGCCCACCCAATAGCTCGTTTCGTGTCATCCACGATGACGCGCAAATTTGTCAAATGTAACCTTTAATAACATGACAAATACGAGTCAAGGCACGCGTCGTCGGCGTCGTGAATGACGCCGTGACGCGATCTATGTATAGCTGTGGTTGATATAATGTCAAAATATTTTCGATAATGTTAATATGCAGAGAGGACAAGAGGACTACGTTTGCATGAAAAGGCGCCATCGCGCGGGTCCTCCATTTTCGTCTTAAGAAATCGGCGAGTGGCGTTACGACATTCTTTCTATATTGACTAAACCACACTACCGTTTATGAGCTAAGGACAGATGGTTACGGCAAGGCAAACTTTCTACTGATGACTGATGAGGAACTGTTCGCTTTGTCATGGCTTTTCTACAAATTTTAAAGTACTCTGTAAGGTAAGGCTATTTGGGACTTCAAGATGTAAATTCCTTAAATATAAATTTTAATAATTTATGACGGTATGACAATGACTAATATATTGTCGTAAACATTTAGATTTAAACTTTTTGACCTCTTGGTTCCGTTCCAAATATCTCAAATAGCTTCATTTTACGGTAACTACCTAATTCAAAAGCACAACTGTGTCACAAATTCTGATATAATATATATACTAGCTCCAAAAAGGAGCAGGCCTTGTTTCGGTTTATTGTACTTATATTTTAATACCAATTTCAAAAATGAGATTTTCAATTTGTCACGGGTGGGCATCAGATTCATTTCGGTGACTTAGATTATAACGCAATTGGTTACAAGTTAAACCACAACGTTATCCTTAATGAGAATTTTATCAGACTTGACCACGGCCTACATTACGCAACTCAAAATGCGATGTTACCTAAAACTGACATAGATTTTACCGGTCTCCTATTTGATATCTCTAAGCTTACTGCGAAATCGAAATTTCGTAATCTGGCTCTCTCTCATATTTGCCTAAGCCTATTCGAGAGATAGGAAGGAGAAATTAAAGACGAAAACATTGAAAATCGACATTTCATTATTTGCCTCTCTATCGCTCAAATATACTAGAGCAATAGAGCCAGATAACTGTATTCTGATTATCGATGTTCGCTGTAGGACCTCTGATTATCTTTTTCTAATTCTTCCTCGTTTCCTCATGACTGACGGTCGCGACCACATGAGATAGTTGTTTGCACCAAGGCTCTCTATTCTGCACGATTTTCCGACTTCCTAATAATAGGCGCCTATGTAGATCCCTGGCAGGCCTTTGCAATGTCCACCCAGCGGGTTGTTGGATGTCCACTACCCCGTTCTCCATCCACCATGCCAACCACAATGCGCTTTTCGAAGTTGCATGTTGTGAATTTGCCTCTGATTATACCTAGTGGCACACTAAAATTGTGCGCCACAAGTGTCCCATAATCTGCCACCACAAATGTAGCATAGGTGTATCAAAGGAGTGTTTGTAATTATTCTAATTATTCAGACAGGCTTATTGACAGACTGGTTTATTGACGTTCTCTGAATAGGTATTAATTGTGCCTAGTCACGTTCTGTGGGTTATCCCATAGTAAGTACCTACCTACTAAAGCTACGTGCCATGTGCTACACCATTAAAATTTACTGTGGACCAAGGCGTCATACGGGCAAAAACGAGTCCAATTAAGGTATAATTTTATAAAAAATATCGTGAGGTTTTTTGTAGCGAACGTTTTTTTTTTACCTACTTGGAACTTTAGCAATAGTTTGGGCGGCCATCCTAGATAGACTTAATGTTACCCTGATATTCTGAATTAGAAAGAACAATATTATTTGTTCTAGCTAGCAAACATAAAACTTCCTCAGTTGAAAGTTTGAAAAACAGTAAAGACACTTATATTCGGCGTTAGATTATTTAAGAAATGTCAGCGACAGATATTTTTTTATATAATTTATTACCACGTGTACCTATATGTTTAGAGCTACCCCACACCAGCGTCTCCCAAGCGTCGGCATCTAGTCAACTCTATGGATAGTTAGCAGTTTCATGATTTCGGGGATCGTCTCATAGTAAAAGTTGCTCAGTATGACCTATACATAATTATTCACATCGTAAATTATTGCAGGTGAGTAAATTTAGTCATCTGCAATAATTTATATCGTCAACGAGACTTCTAATTCCCTTATTATGTGCATTTTTCCGATATTTTGTTTTTAACAGATTTTACTTTAAAATTTAATTCCGCATCTAATGCGAACTTGGATCAAAAGTTTTAGCAAAACACGTTAGTTAGTTTAGCCCCAGAAATAATTATCTACATGTGTGCCTCTAAGGGCCACCCCACACTAGCGTCTTTTGAGCGTCGGCGTCTAGTCAGCGCTATGAAAATGGCGTTGCTGCCCAGTTGCGCCACCGTTGCGTCAAGCAGCAGCCATAGAGTTCATTAGACGCCGACGCTCGGGAGACGCTAGTATGGGATCTCTCTGAGGTCCACCCCACACTAGCGTCTTTTGAGCGGCGGCTTGTAGTCAGCGATGAGTCAGCGCTATGGAAAATGGCATTCACTGTGCAGTTCTACCAACGTTGCGTCGAGCAGCAGCCATAGGGTCATGGAATAGTCGAAAGACCAATCGATCGATGGCATTGATCGATGATAGAATAGAATGTGTGCGTAAACATGGTTTTTAGGGATGCGGATAGGACTGGTCGATTTTAATCATGTTATGTATATCGATAAGCGCTACACAGCGGAACGGAGTAGTGAATTGAAGCTTGGATATCTTCACAAAAATAAACATTATAGAAATGCTAATGGATAATAAATATTTTATAATATAATAAACTAACTCGATTCTTGCGGAAAACATATTTCAGTAGTAATTTATGTATTGTAATTAAAAACCCGAAATTTTCCTTCGTTTCAACATTTTCAACCTGTGTCGTGACGATAACATCGTGACCACGATGAGACGAGACATAGAGAGATGACATCGTGACGAGAATAAAAGCGTTTCCTCTTAATTTTAAGTATAGTTAAACCTTTGACGTAACAAATTATAGTTGTACAAAATGTCGATAGTTTATCGATATGACTTTATCGACATGGTTTGTATACAGTACAGTATAGTTTGTGTCATCCACAATAACAGCAGATTTGTCAAATCTAACCTTTTAAAACATGACATTACAGGTCAAGTCAAGGCACTCGTCGTCTTGAATGACACGATCTATATCCTGGCACAGAAAATAATCTTGCACACAGGATGATGTTTGAGTTTGTATTTAAACTTCCGTGTGACATGTAATAATAAATAAATAAAAATAATAATAAAAGAGCTTTATTTCTTCCACACATACTTTAAACAAAATAAATATAGAAATTAAAATTAAAATAAAATAATTTAACTTAAAAAATATGTGGGCCCCTTTCGGGTAAAAGCCTCCCCCAAGCTATTCCACTTCTCTCTATCTTGGGCTGTCTCTAGCCATTTTGGACCCGCTGTTGCTACTAATTCGTCAGACCATCTGCCACATGGTCGACCTCTGCCTCTTGAGCCCTGTGGCCCAGGCCATTTTACGATTCTTATGGTCCATCTGTCGTCTCTATATCTGGCCACGTGTCCTGCCCATTTCCACTTTCTCTCGAGTGAGAATGTTAAGGCGTCTCTAATTTTAGTTTTTCTTCGGATATCATCATTCCTTACTCTATCCTTTAATTTTAAGCCTAGTAGGCTTCTCTCCATTCGCTTCTGCGTTATTTGTATTTTTTGCCTGGTTGTGTAATCGAACGTCCAAGTTTGACAACCATAGGTGAGGCATGGTAGTATTTCCGAATCCATCACTATTTTTTTGGTAGGCAGAGGGAGTTGTGATTTAAAAATTTCTTTATTTGCCCAGTATTTCTTCCAGCTAATTGCTATTCTTCGGTCGACTTCTGTAGAGTTTCTATCTTTGCTGAAAGAGATTTGTTTTCCCAGATATACGTAGCGCTCGACAAACTCAAGAGGTATATTATTTACTAAAATTGGTACATTGTGTGAATTTGTCATTACTTTCGTTTTTTCAAGGTTCATTTCTAGTCCAATTTTTATACTGGCTTCATTAAGGTCGTTTATCATGGTACTTAATTGTAATGGGCTTTCCGCAAAAAGTATAATGTCATCAGCGAACCTTAAGTTACTTAAAACTTTTCCCTTTATATTAATTCCTCGTTTTGACCATGGCAAGTTCGCCATTATATGTTGTAGCACGGCTATAAAGAGCTTAGGGGAAATCGGGTCCCCTTGCCTCACACCTCTGTTTATTTTAAACTCTGTGCCTAATCTGTCTAGTCTCACCCGGCTCGAACTGTTGCTATATATATATTTTAAAATATTTATATATTTTTCATTGATATTTTGTGTTCGTAATGCCGTCCAGATGCTGCAATGAGATATGGAGTCGAAAGCTTTTTTGTAATCAATGAAAGCTATATACAGTGGTCCACGAAATTCCAAGTATTTTTCAATCACTAGGTCTACTACTTGAATGTGGTCCACTGTACTAAATCCGCTCCTAAAACCGGCTTGCTCTATCGGTTGGTGATTGTCAATGTCCGATGATATTCTTTCTAAAAGGCTTGAAGAAAATAACTTGTAAAGACAGGACATGAGACTTATAGGACGGTAATTTCCAATATCCTTTGGATCGCCTTTTTTATACAACAGTACGATTTCCGATTCTGTCCATGACTGCGGAACTACTTCTTCATCCAGTATTTTATTCCACAGCAGCGTTATAGGTGTTAAGAGTAGAGTCTTTGCAAATTTAATACTTTCGTTGGAGATCCCGTCAGGTCCTGAGCTTTTTTCTGACTTGAGCTTTGTTATTTGTTTTAAAACTTCAGATTCCGTGAATTTCTGAACTGAAGAGGTACTCGTGCTTTTTGAAATAACTTCTATTTGTTCAATTGCCTCATGTTGACTGTAGAGTTTTTCATAAAAATCCGTTGCTGTTTTTAAAACTTCCCTTCGAGGTTCACATACGACAGAGCCCGGTTGTAGCGACGGAATCCATATTTTCGATTTATTCAGTTCCTTGTAAGCTTTTTTGCCGGATCTTGATATTTCAAGGTACTTTTGTATTGTATCTATTCTGTGAGAGCTATAGCATTTTTTTATTTCCTTGTTAGTAGCTTTATACAAACTTTTAAGTTCTTCTTTTTCAGATTTGTTCAGTTTCGGTTTGTTTTGTAGAGTGTTTCTTTCTTTCATAAGTTCTAAAGCTCTTTGTGATAAAATATTGCATTTTTTGTGTCGTTCGGTACTCTGTAAGCTTTTAGATATAGAGAGCGTAATTTTCTGACAATATTCACTTGCGCTATAATTGTTGCAGGTCGATATCAGTTCTGGTATATAATTACTTAGGTTGTTAGTATATTTGTCTCGCTCTTCTAATGATTTCAGCGTTGATGAAGTGTTTGAAAACCTGCGCCTGCTCTTTTTTATTGTATTTAAGTTTACCGTTGATCTAAGCATTCTGTGGTCAGACCCGAAGGGGACTGACGAAAGTACCTCATATTTAGAAAACAGGTGTGGTTTTGTGGTTAGAATATAGTCAATTTCATTCTTTGAGCTTTTGTTGGGAGAGATCCAAGTCCATCTATTTGATTCTTTTAGTTTAAACATGGTATTAATTATTTTTAAATTGTACTCGAATGCGTATTGAATAAGTCTTTCGCCGCGAATGCTCCTATCGCCATAACCATTAGGGCCGGTAATTGAATGCTCTTGTATTTTAGGTGTCCCAATTTGTGCATTAAAATCGCCCATAGAGATTATATATTTAGTAAAAGTAGAGTCATGAGCTTTCGCCATATCTCCGTAGAATTTATCTATATCTTCTTGAGATGAGCTTTCAGTAGGCGCATAGGCCTGTATTATAGCGAATAGTGTGTCTTCCAACTGAATTTCGAGTACACAGACTCTTTCCGATATTCCTGTAAAAGTTTTTATGTTGTTCTTGTATTTTTTCTTGATTAAAAAGCCCACTCCATACATGCCTTTGGTTTTGCCTATATGGTAGAAAATATAGTCTTCGTCTTCGATAATATTCTCTCCTAATCGTCGGACCTCGCTCAATCCTATTATATCGTGTTTGATGTTTTGTAATGCCGTTTTAAGCTCTATGAGCTTCTCTTCTGTCGATAGTGACCTTACGTTGTAAGTGCAAATGTTGAAAATTACTTTCTTTGGGGGGTTTTGGTCGAACTCTCCCGCGGTGACCAGCCGTGTTGGGAGATTATTTTTGAAATGTGTGTTTAACTTCTGAATTTTTTGGGGGGGCGCTGTTAATTGCTATTTATCTATATTCTGTTGTCCGTGCTTGTTTTGAAAACTTAGGGCATTGTTTATATTAGGATCTCGAATAACAAACGAGTTCATGTCTCTTTTGTTCTTTTTTACTGGTTGAGTTTGTGTAGTGCGGGCCGTGCTAGTACTCGCCGCTTCTTGAGGTGAGGCGGACAAATTTCTTTTGTTATGACGCTTGTCTTGCGGGCCCTGCGGCTCCAATTTTCCCAGTTTAACAATTTTGTCGTATTTTATTACTGCTCTATTGCCCAATTCTCTTTCTTTCTCTACCTCTGCTTGCAAGATCTTTCGTTTTTCCAAGATTTTTTGTGGGTAGTCTTCTTTGATATAGTATTTAGTTTCTTTTAGATTTTTGGCGTTTTTCAAAATCTCAAGTTTTTTGCCCATAGTTGTAACGGTCAAAATGACTGGTCTCGTTTTTTCTCCTCTCTTCCCTAGTCTCCTTACACATTCAATTTCAGTGTCATTGCAACGTACTCTCATCGTATTATTAATTAAATCAAGTATTGATTTTTGCAAGCCTATATAGCTTTTTTCTTTTTCTTCCAAACCAAAGAATACGATGTTTTTTCGTCTTATATTTCTTTCCAACGCATCGATTCTCGTCTCTTGTTCGCATAATTTATTTTCCAATTCTTGGTTTTTAATTTCCAATTGTTCAAATTTTTTGTTAATATTTTTGTTTATGTTTGTAGTTATGCTTTCTTCCATGGAATTCATTTTTGCTTCCAAATCCGCCTTTTGATTTTTAAGGTTTGTTTCAATGGATTTTAATAATTTCATTATTTCAGCATTCTCCATGATTTCTAAGTGTAAATCTAAAGCCCAAAAACTATATTTAACCTATTGGTGTCCACGCCCTCTATCGTACTTTCCCAGTATTAGAACCTCGCTTATTGCGATCTATGAACTGATGCGTTATTCACGTAGTTTGTACCGTATTTCATAGATGGCGTTGTTGTTAAAAGTGAGTGTCCAGCCCGGTCAGCTTATCTCTTATTTTTAATTTATTCACGTATTTATAATCGAAAAATAATGTCACTGTCCTTAATTTAAGAGAGTATCACTTAAGTTATATCACTAGTACATAGTTTTAGCACGAACACCAAAAAAACATCTTAAATTAGTCCAAAACATTATCACTTTTTTGCCAACTCATTGCTTTGTTTATTTACATTTTTGTTTAATTCACTTGCCGAAGTTTGTAGATAACACTAAGTCCGCAGAGTTAGAGCTCAATAGTCCTTTTTAGTACACTTTTAGACCATAAAAGCAATAAATACTATTTATTTTTTATTTTCACAACGAGAGAGTACACAGATTGGTATTGTTAGCAACAGCGCCACCTATATACCACACTGACATGTAATAACAAAGTAGTATTAATGAAGTAACAAACTAATCGTAAATAAATCCATGGAAAATATATAGTACATTACGATACAAGTGCGAAAAATAGGAAACTCGAAACGAATGGCGATAAATTAAAACACGACCGAAGGGAGTGTTTTAAATCGACACGAGTTGCGAATTACCTATTCGCACATGTATCGTACAACGTTTTACAGTACATATGGCCCTTTAAATGTTCGACACAGTAACATAATATGCTACTTCTCGCACTAGTGCTATAAAGTAGCCCCATATGTACTGTAAATACATTTATGCATTTTTTATGAAATTACGGAAGTTTTCATTTTGTAGTTGCACCCAGGGTATGTTTGCTGCTATCATAAAATTTGTAAGGTTCATATTAAATTCACTTTGCCCTTTTTTTCTACGTTTCCGACATGTTTGGTTGTCTCCAAATGTCTTTTAATATTGCTTACCTTCGTTGGTATATCTTGATTACCGCAAGAGCAGTATACGTGTTTGTCACGTACCTCCAAAAACGGAAAATTGCCACAATATTCGAGTAAAGATGACATTTTAGAGCGTTTTCTTATACATTAGTAAATATAAATTTTAGCTAAATATAATCGTATACAATAGCTAAACAATAACGAAGTCAATTTATTGTTCATCTGATTGACAATGTGTCAGTCAAAAACGTACTTACTCATTTCAAGTGCGTGCGTGCGTGCGTGCGTGCGTGCGTGCGTGCGTGCGTGCGTGCGTGCGTGCGTTTTGGATCTTATGAGGTTGCAACATTATGAATAAAGATAGGTCTTGACATACAAGGTATATTATATGCAAACTTCTTAATGTTGTATTCATGACTTTAAATTGCATCAAATTTATAGTGTCATCTGGTGATGTAGTTTGCATAATCGGAAGTCATCTTAATAGGGAGCGTGCATGAAGCTAGGCAGGCTGAAGGCAGCACAGGAGCCGTCAGATTTTTGGCGCTAGGCGTAAATGTGATGTTTATTGTTCCGATGTAGCCCACAAGATGGCAGAACCTAGTATGCACATGAAAACACGTGACGTGTAAATGTGCATGTTTATGGTTCCGATTCAGGCCACAAGATGGCAGACCCTCCAACGCGCACGGTCTCTATAGAAATCGCCGCTATCTTTACTAATGTCAACTACATTTCTAAGTGTCGCCGCCCTGCTCCTGACCATTAGCTATATATTCACATCGTAAAATATTGCAGGTTACTAAATTTACAACCTGCATAGGCAGGTACTTACTTGAATTTGTTCACCACTCTCACCCGGAAAGGCTTTTTATCCATTGAAAACGGTGAGAGAAATGCTTTCTATTATCCACAGAGTGCAAAGTAGTTTTTTCACATTAGCTGGACCCACTCGCTACACTCGTCGTTCAATTTGAGAATGTTACGCATGCTCAGGACTTAAACAGCAACTTTACCCCCTTGTATGATAAATTCTTGAGGAAGGTTTAGGTGTATAATTTATTAAGGTTTTGTGTGACCCGTGCGAAGCCATATTATCATAATTAGAAATCAATTAAATTAAATTAACAACAGTCAACAAGAAACTCACATTAACTTTAATGTACTTATGTACTCCATATTTAGGATCTGTCAGGCAGGCCGGTGGTTCCAGCCGCAGCTTCTGGGCCCAAGGATCCGAAAAGGGGTTCTTGACATATCTCACAGCGAAATATCCCAATGTGAGGATACTGTAGTAAACAGTAAGTAGGTTAAACACTACGAAACGCGTGATCGCGTCTAGAACGCTCATGTTGGCGCGGGCACGTGCGGTAATCGCGGCGCCGGCTCTCTGACTGACTCTCTGTGTTAAGATTAGGAAGCGCTTTGTAGTTACTTAGCACTATGTACACGTCCGCTACTGCCAGCGTCTAGGAGCTCGATTCTGGCTAGCTAGTGACCTTACTTGCTTGAATTTCCCAAGAATAGAGAAATCTGTCGATAGCGTAGTATTGATGAGAAAGAGAAAGTAGGTACCTACCTTCAATCTATACCGACTCGGTACACGACTCGGAAATTACCCATTTCACTCTCGAACTACGGATGCATGGGATTGGTAAGACCTCAGAGGGCCTACCGCGAAAACCAAAGTTCGCAGATTGCGGACATCTGAGTGCCTAGCGCGAACCACGTTCAACGTGTTACCTCCCTGTTACACTTACGTACGAATGTACAAGTGTGACAGAGAGGCAACACGTCGAACGTAGTTCGCGGCAGGGGGCCTACCGCGAAAACCGAAATTCGCAAATTGCGGGGATCTTTCTCTTTTACTCTCACTAAGATGTAATTAGAGTGACAGAGAAAAAATCCCGCAATTGACGATTCTTCGATTGACGACTTCGATTTTCGCGGTAGGCCTCCAGGCCCTCTGTCTCTTGAGCGACAGAAAAGATGCCCGCAATTTGCGAACTTTGGTGTTCGCAGTAGGCCCTGTGATAATCGCATATGAACACGACGATCTTTTAACATCTTGGGGTCAGAGTTCACCTTATAGAGGTATCACTACCATAGTACTTAATAAAAAACTAGCTAACTCCATCATAGGTATTTAATTCATCTCAAACATTCACAACAATGGCCAAAAAATAAATGTTCAAAAACAAATAATATCATTACATCAATGAACGATAAAGGTCAGTTTATATCTACAGACATTGAGCGTGCCAGACACGTGCCGTGGCAGACAAAATAATATTCTTCTATACAGTAACACGGCCGCGCAGACGCCGACAGACACGGGCCGTGCCCGGCCAGTATGCGCGGAAAGAATATTTTGTCTGCGCGGTGCATGTCTGTACAGGTCTGTGGCTATCTGCCGGTCAGTGTGAATAGGGCACCGGAACCTGTGTCGGTGTCTGTCGATGTCTGACACGGCACGCTTCTGCTAGATGTGAATAAAAACGGAGTCTGTCCCGGTACGGGCCTGGTGCGCTTAATGTCTGTAGATATAAATAAACGGTGTCTGCCACGGCACGTGTCTGGCACGCTCAATGTTTGTAGATATAAACCGACCTTACAGGGTATTCTATTTATCTCATAGCACACCTTAGATGCAGATATTCTCATGTACAACCAAGGGAATTGATTCTTGAGCAGTTTACGGTTGATCAGTATCACTTTACATTGGACAGTTCTTCGCATAAGTATGTAGGTACCTATAAACAAATTGAACCGCAAATTGCTGAAGAATCAAGAATACCGTAAGACCGTACAATCTGACAAATACTACTACTACTGTTAGATACTAGTAAAAAGACGGCCCTCGAGAGGGGGCTAACGCAAAGTGGTCGTTTTTATATTTAATTTTTACACATGAGCATTTTTTATTCATGAGCATATGAAGTGAAAATAAAAATACACGAAAAATAGACAATATAATAACAACGAATATTTAAAAACAACAACATAATATTTACAACGCAGACTCTAAGCAAAACCTTAAAAGTTCGCTCGAGAGAAAAAATCATGAAAACATGTTTAATTTTCATTTACATCCAATTGTACCGTTACCACAGCGTTACCAATAATTTTAGTATAAAATAGCTAGTTTTCTAACTTTCACCACCTACTCAAGTGATAAGAGTGTTAGTGTTACGTTATGTTAAGGTGGTTCGATTTTCATACAAAAAACAATCGCTATTTATTAATTAATTACACAATATTATTACATAAATAGTTGCGCATCTATCTACTTTCGAATATTCATTTGCGCTAAATTAATAGAAAAACTTTGTTTCATACAGAAATCATGCAATAATCAACGTTATATTTTTATAAATTTTACTCATGTGTGTGTGACAAATGTCGTGTACAAATACATTGCGGCGTTGCCACTCCATGCATCGGCGCGACGTTGCGATGTTTGACGCGTTTTTAGCTGACTCTGTCGACACTGACACTCAGTGTGACCAGGCGTACGATAATTGTCGTACATGTACGATAATTTGGGCCCCGGTATGACGTAATGTTCCAAAGAGCATTATCGTACACTAAAGTACTATAATTTCAGCCCTTGGATGATGCCACCTTAAAAGTCTAGTAATTTGAAGCAAAATATGACACTTTCTCTCAGAAATAGGCTAAAATTAGTATCTTTTGGGTGTTCGGCTCCTTGGTGTAAGTTTAAAGTTTAAAATGTCACAATTTCCTGTATACCGTTTGAGTCTATCCCAAAAATACACAAACATAAACAGATTTTTGGCGCAATTTAGACGAAAATTGTCTTTTTTTTTATTATTAATTGGAAGTTTAAGCTTATTTTGCAAGACATTTTTAGGGGCTGCCTTTTTGATTGGCGTACGATATTTTTTTCAACGGTACAATAATATTGACACTCAAGTACGATAATTCTCTTCCGCTCACCTGGCAACACTGCTGAAACTTGACAGGACCTGGGGGCCTACCGCGAAAACCTAAATTCGCAAATTGTGGGGATCTTTCTCTTTTACTCTCACTAAGACGTAATTAGAGTGACAGAGAAAAATGCCCGAAATTGACGAATTTCGATTTTCCCGGTAGCCGCCCTGGTGCTTGAGGTACTTGATAGAAAACAAAGCTGCCGCATGTTCTGAATTGTGATTTTATGTGTTTTTGGATTGAAAATGATAGCAACGTCTAAATCAAGTTACAAAAATCATCGATATTCTGGTCCGCGAAAAACCAGGAAAAGTGTAACTGTAATTGGAGTCTACAAAAATGACCAATTCATAGAAAATATGACCTAGAAACTAGTTCACTTTTATAAAACTCAATTTTGTCCGAGATTGTACTTAGGCGAATACCTAAGGGAGCTAAGTGTATTGATCTTGAATAATTAGTTGGCTAATACATATATGACTCCAACATGATATGGACATTTACATCATAACTATTATACCTAGTTGGTTACTAAGTTCTGTTACTCGATTTCTTTCTTTCTTCCTAGCGTTGTCCCAGCATATTGCCACGGCTCAATGGAGCTTGGGGTCCGCTTTGACAACTAATCCCAAGATTTGGCGTAGGCACTAGTTTTTACGAAAGCCACTGCCATCTGACCTTCCAACCCAGAGGGTAAAACTAAGCCTTCTTGGGATTTGTTCAGTTTCCTCACGATGTTTTCCTTCACCGAAAAGCGACTGGTAAATATCAAATGATATCTGTTCTGAAGTTCTGTTACTCGATTTGCAACCTCTTTATTTCCGTTAAAACAAATGCTACCGAAAAAATAAAAAATGACATAATGTGGTGGATTTGTGAGCTATAATTATATACCACACATAACGCTTATCTCGTCGTATCTATAATGAATTGGGGCCTAAAAGAGAATCGTATTCCAATTTTTTGAAACGCTTGTATTACTTTCTATATTAACTAAAAGTTGCCTCAAAATTCAGCTTTTATACTAAAAACGGCTTTAAATATGTTAAATTAACAAAATATATTTTGAAAGATGGCTTCGCGCCCAAAACGCTCTTTGAAAATTGTGTGACGTCACAGTTTATGGTTTGACACATAACTACATACACACGTAGAAGATACGAACTGTCAACTGATATTTGTCATTTGTTGTTAATCGCCTAACTGTCAACAGTGTCAATCCGAGAGTTGTGACGTCATCAGAATCTTCAATGACGTTTCGAGTTTGGTCACGTGACGTGTGCCAAAAGATATTTTAAATTCAATATTTACAAAAATATGGTCATTACAGGTCCCCTAAAAGTAGTTTAACATGTTCTTATAATCCAAAAAAATTTTTGGGATACAATTATGCCCTAAGATTTGTAGATGGAAACAACCCTATTGCGTTGCACAAATGTGGGCACCCGCCAAACATGATTTTGGGTGTGTCATACTCAGGGCTAACACAGATTCATTTCTGTGAAAAAGGTGTGAAAACCGGAAACTGGAAACCGTTCTCGAACCAATAGTGAAGCCCTTAAGCCACACCCTATTTCAAAACCAGCCAAAACAACTCAAGCCTGGTTTCGAAGGAACAAAATTGACTTTATTGCCCACGAAGACTGGCCGTCCTCCAGCCCGGACCTTAACCCCCTGGATTATGCCATATAGCAGGTTATTGAGGAGAAAGCCTGTGCTAAACCCCACACAAATCTTAACTCCCTCAAGCGGGCCATAGTTAAGACAGTGACGGAAATAGACATGACAATCGTGCGTGCCGCTATTGATGACTGGCCTCGTCGTTTGAGGGCCTGTGTCAAAGCCAGAGGAGGCGAATTTAAATTTTATTGTCATATGTAATTCCTGATTTTGTGTACTTCATTTTAATATATACTTTATTAAACTTTCGTTGGTATATTTTATGTAGATAAAGATTATTGAAGTAACAGAATTTAATAACCAACTAGGTAGAAAACAATGCAATACATAAACACATAATGATGTGATCCGTTGAATGAAATTGTCAATAAATAAAATAAATAAATAATTTTCTATCTCTAGGCATTGTGTGAAACTTCTAGTTGAAACAAAATATCGGGAAATCAATAATATAAACAAACATGGTAAATATCTTATTTCTTTTTATAATGGTTATAAATAGAAGGCCATGCAATTTTGTAACTCACTGTAATTTAATTAAATGTATCGTAAAAAAAATGTTTTAATTCTACTGTAAAATAGTACCTACTTTTTTAAAAGCTGGGCAGTAAGGGATTGCTTTAATTTTAGAACAAAACAGCGTTTTTTTTTGAAAAAAATACCGGAAAATCTGACTTACTAATTTGGACTTTCTTAGGTTCATTCTACTTAGACTCTTCTCCACCCTAGCATTAAAGAAAGATATCCTAAAATATCCATACCATTACGTCACATTTTAGTGTGAAAGAAATTTCAATGTAAAACTAAAATTTCAATACAAATTTTCGGGTTTTTTTTAACACGAGGATTGATTATGCTAGTGATTCTGAGTTGGAAGAACCCAAAAATATCATGATGTGTGAGAATCAGATTTTTAATATTTTTATGGAAAACGCTCATATTTCTCATAAAATAATTTATTAATAATAGGTACCTACTTGATAATACTGATAACAAAAAAAAAATTTATGAGTCTCGAACCCACATCCTCTTGCATGTATTTCCACGTACATACCGCAACGCTATTGAAGCCTACTCACGCTGTGCCAAATTATCTACTAGAAGGATCCCAGTAAGACTGTTTGAATGTGTGAGTGATACTTAGAAATAGAGTCAAGAAACATTCTGTCGACATTAAGGGGTAGTTTTTGTACAATGAAGTGTTCAATGTTTGTTGTAATAGTTCAATATTTATTTAATGAGTGCGCTAAACATAATTTACAGTATAGAAATACCAAGACTACTCCACAAAAAAATTAAAACTCAAAATTTGCAATTGTGGCGCCATCTAGTGAGGTTTAAGCTTTGGGTAACCTAATCGAACCACCTTAACATCGAGAATCAACCTTTAGAATTAATTATAACAATTCCCTAATCTACTCCGTTTATTTAAATAACGTGACACGTCGTAGCGTCAATTCAATAAGTGGAATTACTGGCCGCGTAGCCAACGTTACAATCGTTAACGCTCCGTAGCGTAGCGTAGTCATCTCTCTCTATCGCTCTTCCAAATTAGTGCGACTGTGACAGTTGCGTTTCGTTCGCCACGGAGCGTCAACGATAGGCACATATTGGCTACGCGGACTGAGGTTTTTAGTGTTTTTACAAATAACTACCAACTTCTATATCATACAGTCAAGTGTAAAAATATGGGTGCACACATCTTACTCAAAAATATGTCCCATTGCATCTTATTCCAGTGTAATATATAAGAGCGTAGTACCATATTTATGAGACGATTCTCTCGAAACATATTTTTGCAGCTGACTGTACATGTGACATTAGATTCGCTATTCAAGCCGTGGCATAATGAAAGTTGTCATTCTCAAATCCCTCTATTGTATATCTAATTAGTGTTGCGATTCAATACCCATAGCAATAATATTATTAAACAGCACGTCGACCTCGAGCCTCGGGTCCGACCTGGGGCCGCGGGGCTCCCGGATGGAGTCCCCCGAGCCGCTCCACGCGTCACATTCGCTCGGAGCTCGCAAGTCGAACCTCCCGGCCGACGTGGACGGTATATTTGAACTACACGTCTCCTTCAAAGCCTCCTCTTGCAGCCTTTCCAACGTCTCTTTTTCTATTTGTTCCAGACGATCCAACGCGGTGCTAGCATCCCCTTGTGGTCGTGCTTCAAAGTCGAACTCGATGTCGATGCTAAGAAATAAAAATGAGTAAGTAAATGATGGCAGTTAGGCCCTCAGCACACGGCGTAAGCGTAAGAGAGGCGTAAGCGTATCGTAATACGCGCGTAGAACGAGAGCGCAACGAGCATGAACAACTTCAAACAAGTCCGCACACGAAGCGTCGGCGTAGCGTATGAAATTTCTAAGGCGCCTATACGTAATACACGTCTAAAAAACAAAACTTCTGACATAATCAAACAATAAAAAATCTTCACCTGGCGAGAAAATAAGATCGTAGATCGAAGGTAACTGACGCCAGCGACAACATGATTTCAACTAATACGAGTAAGATAGGTATCACTTATAAAACGATTGGTGCCCAGAACTCAGAGTCAGGCCAAGATACGTCTGCAACGATTTTGATAATGATAACCCAGCCTGTGGAAGTGTTAAGTAAACGTCATAATTTCGTAGAAGTTTGACTTTTAAAATAAAACTTGCACTGTCTAGGCTGCCAAAATCGCTGCCCACCTATCTTGGTTTGACTCTACGCGTCTCGTACTCGTAATGTTTATAAGATACGCTTACGCTGTGTGCTGAGGGCCTTAGGGTTATTAGTGTAGGTATCTATTATGGTAATTAGACCAATCGATTTTAGGTAAGTAGGAGATAGAAAGCTCTATTTCCACCTATACTATCTATTGCTATGGAAAAGAATATTTGGACAAAAATCTTACAACTTGTTTTGTTCCAAATTGTCTCACGGTTATAATATTGTGACGCCTATTCATAAATTCATTATTTTTAAAGTAAACAACTAACTCAAACACGCACATCCATGTTTACTCATCTTTGTTCACTCAGTCCAAGAGTTAAGCAATGGGAGAAACCGTTTAAACAGTAAGAAAAAACTACCAGTCCACGTGTAAATAGTACAGTAAGCTGCAGAGTTAAGTGACCCACCTGCATAGAAATTTGTTTGCAGGTGGCGTCATGACATAACGTTGAGAAATCGAGTTAAGTACCTGTCAATCCTGTCATCGGTGACCTTCGTGATAGGCTCTAGACTTTCATGTCTCATTATGTCATTATACTCGTATTTATGCCCACGCCCACTTTTGGGGACCCACCATTTTTCGAATGCTGTTAATAGGTAGAATTACAGTACAAAATCGAATCAAATGCCGTAACCCAGGTGTACCCAAGTTGGTACAATAGGCAGTAATGGGTTAATAGGGTCAAAAAAAAATTCCTTTGTTAAAACTTGTCCCCAAGTGGTATTTACAATAGTCCTAAGTATATATTAAACATGTTAGTGTTTGTCCCAGCGTACGTCGTATATTGTCGATGCTGCCTTTACTTGTGTGCGTGATGAACCACAGAATTACGCCGCTCCCCCCGCCCCGCTAAGTTCTATTCTATCAACGCCGTAGTTATTCCAGCCAGGCCAGGAGCTTATTTCGTTAGCCGGTTGTATCGCGGTGGAAAGACCGTCAGCTGTAAAATGAACAAGTAAAAAATACGTGCCTAACCGCTTTATTTCCGCAAAGTATGCGTAATGTGTATTGTGTTAATTGCGGGCACCTGAAGTCTTCAACGAATTTATAAACAGAACACGCCCACAGACACAGTCGGTGTTCCCTGGCCTTGTCAAGAGGTCCCTTATCGGTGAAAGGTGAAGAACCATGCTACTTTTACTACTTGCATTCTGGTCAGGACGGGTATCAGAGGGTATCATAAAGGATTATAAAATATGAACAATATTAGTGCAAAACTAACCCGGTAAGTTTCCTGAACTGAGCCCAATCCTCCACGCAAGGTGCGCGGGGTATCTCCTTCGCGACAGCGCGCATCGCGTTTTCAACACTCTCACTCACTAACAGCTTCTCTTCTTCTTCTGAAAAATTCAATTATGTATAAATTCATTGCAGTAGAGCACCAACTTTGACGCGACAGATTGTGGAAAGCTATAAACTTAATATTTTCATAGAAAATTGAATTGTCTTGACTTTCCCATAGCAAGTTCGTGCAGACTTGGCTTGGTCCGACCCTACCAACTTCTCAATCTTCAACTGCAATTAGCGCATGAGTCACCTTTTTTACATCATGTGTCGGCTAGTTGTTATACCAACAAACTAAATTTTAAAAAAGTAACATAGATCTGTACCCCTAGTGTAAATTTAATCGACATCATAACGTGACGAACGCGTTTTTTATTTCACATATATTTTCTAATCTTTCGTCAACTGACTTTGCGTAACATATTAAAAGTCGTATTCATCATCATCATAACTTAAGAACTTTGCTCTTGTCGATTGAGGAATTGCCAATCCTTTCTTTCCTGAGCCAGTCTTTTGATATATTGCTCATACGATGCATTATTTTTCACTCATTACAAACATTTTCTCTCGGCTTTTCAATTCTGCCTTCCAGAATGTTAAGAAAAACTCGTATTATGCAAGACATACAATACAACGACAATATAGTAAATTAAATGCAATCACATATTTTTAATAGAAGGACATAAGGAGAGGAGAGGCTTTACATGTATCAGTTTATGACAGCGTTATTCAGTGGTTTTTAGGGTTCCGTAGCCAAATGTCAAAAAACGGAACCTTTATGGATTCGTCATGTCTGTCTGTCTGTCCGTCCGTAGGTCACAGCCACTTTTTTCCGAAACTATAAGAACTATACTGTTGAAACTTGGTAAGTAGATGTATTCTGTGAACCGCATTAAAATATTCACACAAAAATAGAAAAAAAAACTAAATATTGGGGTTCCCCATACTTAATTAGAACTGAAACTCAATTTTTTTTTATCAAACTCATACGTGTGGGATAGGTCTTCAAAAATAATATTGAGATTTCTAATATAATTTTTTTCTGAACTGAATAGTTTGCCCGAGAGACACTTCCAAAGTGGTAAAATGTGTCCCCCCCCCCTGTAACTTTTAGAATAAGAGTTGTCAGAAAAAAAATTGGCGTCAGTCTCACCTAACGTCCACATACACAACTTACACAATTTAATCACCAATTTTAGATTTATGGTGGTATTTGAGCGCTCCGATTTAAAAATTCCCCCAAACGTCGTATCGTCGTGCCCGTATTAATGTCGAAAATCTTTCGTCCGCACCTCCATTTGATCGGCCATAGTCTCACAATCCAATCAAGTGGGATCGGCCAGCCAATTTCATTTTTGCGTCCACACGACTTGATGTAAGATAACTCGTAGACAGTAGACACATAAGTTATTATCTTATCTTAATTACACTACTAATTGCTTCAAGCTGTAGGTATAGTGTTAATACATTTTCATTAGCTTTTGTAATAAGAATAATTACAGGTAAATTAGGTATTTTAGATAAGGGCACTGGTTTATGGCAATGGTTAACGGCACCAATCATGGGACATTTAAGAGTAATCTGTAAAATTTCTACCGCTTTATGCTTTAAAAGTTGAATGTCGAATTCGTCCTTTATGTTTTTTGTGTATTTAATGAAAGCTACTGCAATTGGTCTCAATATTATTAACCAATTAAAACTACGGTTTTTTGCTCCAGTCATGGGATGTATGTCGCCATTAATTATCAAACTAACAAATATCAACGAAAAATTCAACTTAAGCAGCTCTTTGGCTCTTGTTTATGGTAAAAGATTGCCAGCGATTAAAAACTGATGGTAAATACTTGTTTTACGGGATTTGTCTATGCCATCCCATTACTGGTGCCTGTTCCATTATAGGGGTGTTTACTAAACATCTTATCAAATAGTTATTAATGGTAGACAAGGCATATTCTGAGGAAAGTTTGAGCATTGTATAGACAGCTGAAGTAATCTTTGAACGGGCCCATTAGGGAATGCAATAACCGGCCAAATTTCATAACCGGTTTCGGTTACGGTTATGCCCGAAAAATAACCGATAATAACTGTTTTTTCGAAAAAATTATAAATTTATAATCAAGTAAAAATTGCAGTTTTGATGAGAAGTAGGTAAATGCATTATTTGACAAACTTAACCTGACAAAAATATAATAATTTAATAAGGTCGAAATAAATGGCTATTTTATTTTATTTATTAATTTAGGTAAATGCATTTCTATGTTCTAACGTCGAAATACACGGCAAAAAACTCTCTAGCAAGATGCTTTTGTATTTCTTGTGCATTGACGGCTCCATCTATATATTTCAGACAGCCTACAACCTGTGACGACATGCAGCCCCAAATCATCATAGATGGTAGAAGCTTGATCTTGAGCTTAAGACTGTAAAATGCATTCGTTTTCTCGAATGTATTCAGTTCGTTCATTGCCAATTGCGACTTCAAATTTGGATTCATCACTTCATATTATAAATTAAATATTAGACGACCTGTTTTGTCTCACATATAAAATAAGACGTGAGATATATCGTTTAAAACTTTCGCGTTTTGAACACATTTTAAAACATATATATTTAAAACTGGGTCCATCGTGAAACGTGACGTGAGATGTTAATTTTATGACATAATTATATTAAATTAAATAACATTATTACACTTTGTACAACGCAAGATTAAACTGGTTTTAGTGACTTTCTCCCTTATTCATAAACCTGTACTAAAGTTACGATGCCGCTAATAATCGTTTGTCCTTTTCCGACGTATTGGTACGATGGAAAGGGATAAATGATTATTAGCGGCATCGTAACTTTAGTACACGTTTATGAATAAGGGGTAAATGTGTGTAACGTATTTGATTAATCATCAAAGTCAACCTGGGTTAAATACCAGTTTTTGAAATCAGTAATTGTACTTTAAAGTGTGACTAGACGAACTAAAATGCATTGGGGCTCGTACTTTAACATTGTTGTTTTCAGTTAAAAATGAACTTGCTTGTCCATTTTTTAGCAGGTTCGGTGACTAACTCTTTTCTTCTTACGGCAATTATCCACTTAAGTATTTCGTTTTTCTTACTTTTACTATATTTTTGGAAATTTGTAGTTTTTGCAGTCACTATTCTTGTTGTGTGTATCAATGTTTGTACAATTCGCAACAACTCATTTTGTTAGGATCATATTTATCTTTAAGGGGGTCCCTAACGCCAATGACCTTCTATCTGAATCCCTTAGTTTTCTAATGTCTTTTGTAGCTTATCATATTAACAGCAACGGCTGTAAGCATATTTACTTCAAATTTCAGTCTTCGAGATATAGCTGGCATCAAAGTTGAACAATTTTAGGCTAAAATACATGTTTACTGGCCATAACTTTTGTATTCATTAGTTTAAAATTAAAATCTCTGACCAATTTTTAGGGACGTCAAAGACGAACCAAAATGTGTAGTTTTCATACATGTAAAATCCTTCACAGCAATCGAGTAACGAAAAAAGTGTTTTATTAGAAAATGTGTAAAGAATATACTTATTAAAAAAAACACAAAAAAATAAGTGTTCATTTCTTTCAAAATCCGGCAGACCAGAATGGAGATAAAAGATTAAAGAACCGATAGCCGTTTGTCTTAGAATTCTATCTATAGTGCAAATGTAGGAGTAACGACTCAAAACTAGTCAAAAATCGATGTAAACCGCGGGGAACCCAATCAATGTTTACTCCAAAACCTATGACATCTAACAGCTCATGCCGCTCAGAGGCTCTACCGCGATCAATAAAAAACATTTCTGTATCTGCCTCTCTATCGCTTATGCAAGAACGAAAGAGAGGCAGAAAGTTAAATTTTGATTATTATACCACCACCCGGTTTGCACGCAGCGAATAGCGCTAGTTCGACTGTCAATCGTGATCGGGCAAAGGAGGCCTACCGCGAAAACCGAAATTCGCAAATTGCGAAGATCTTTCTCTTTTACTCTCACTAAGATGATTAGAGTGACAGAGAAAAATGCCCTTAATTGACGAACAATTGAAAATCGAAATTTTCACGGTTATAGTCCAGAACCTCAGTTTACAACGTTGAAATTAAAGTATCAATGTAGTCTACACTAGATTTTACAATTACATCGACATAGTGTAAGGTGTACGCCGAAAAAAAATAGCAAATCGATGTACAGTTTAACCATTTGGCACACGCATACTAGAAGTCAAAACAAAAATATTGACCCGCAGTTCCTAAAATAATTCCCTCCGGCCGTTTTGGCAACCAAGTTTCGTAACCAGTTGTCAAAAAAGAATATATCACCGTGTTAGGCCACTAGTTGCCCAAAAAGAATATCTATTCCTGTTTGATATCCAGTTACCAACGAAGAATAGAGCTCAGACAGTTAGAGAAAATGTGGCTAGTTTCCAAGGCTTCAAAAACAAACGTACATATAAAAGTACTTGCATACAGTGTTGGGAATTCAAGAATAAAATCATTATTTGAATAAGAATTTGCAAGAATAAAATCATGGTGAAATAAAAAAATTGAGCTTGCACAAGAAATTTATCCTCAGTATGTTGGGTACCGGTCTGAAGTCTGTTCGGAAGCATTCAAGATTCTGAAGCATGGAAATATACACTCCCCTTCGATCTCTGGCGTCTGCAAGAGTTTCTTTGATGTTTCGAAGCTCGACATTTTGCTCTGTTTTGTTTAATTTCAATTACTGTTATACGAAGCGACAATGACAACTCACTTCTTAAAGCAATAAGTCAAACATGTTATTTTTTTATCAATAATATATATATATATAGCTGTGAAATGAGAAAGTCTTATTTGGTGACCAGTTGTAAACAAAGACATTTAATTCCTTTTCGACAACTGGTTGCGAAACTCCACTGTCATCTACGGTAGTTGTGGTTCAGGAATAAATTTACTTTTTGGGCAACTAGTTGCGTAACAAGATTATTTCTTATTTTTCAACAACTAGTTGCCAGAACGGCCGGAGGGAAATAATTTCCGAGTGCCGAGGCCCCATATTTTTTTGTAAGGTCACTGTGGGCAAGACCGTCTACAAGGCAAGTCCGTCAACACGTTATAACTTTTAAATATGAAAGCGTTTGCCGGTTTAGCGTCGAGTTTATAAGTCAGTTTTTCGCGCTAGTTCCCTCACTCTGGAACAGATGGCGCTGTGACAACGAACTTCAGAGCAACCTGCCTAAACAAGTCATTACGTGTATGGAACTCGAAGTGATAATGCGACGTATAAGTATTTTCCAAAAAAAGGTTTACCACCCCATTTACGTAATATATTAAATATGAAAAATTGTGTTAATTTCGGATCTAAGCCCTATATTAACAAGTTTAGAGTACACTTTTCATTGTCTTGTTTCATTCTTTGTAAGGTATTCGAATACGAACATTTAAGCACCCATAGTATGGCTGATATCGTTACAAGACGGACTAACCTTAAACTACACGGGAAGTCCGTCTACTCGCCGAATTTTAAAAAATACTATTGTCTTTGCTTAATTCATGATTAAAATAGTCTGTCACTATAGCTTAACTATTATTTATGAAATTCTTCATCGTATTTGATTACAAGCGGTCACGTAGGTGAATAATTAACGGAGCTAGAATACTCCGACGTAAAAAATAAATAAAGTATGCCGGTCTTGCCCACAGTCACCTTATGTCAATTTTCTTTTTTTTTTCAGAAACCTATCGATTGCTTGATTGGGGTTAAATATGAGGATATCCCGTATCATTTGTGGTATATTGTACAAAAAACAAATCAGCCATATCGTATCGGGAGGAGCCCAAACTTGGTATGTTTATGAAAATTATTTTTGTTTTAATTTAAAAAATGGTTAAAATGTAATGAAGTGGTATATTTTTAGAATCGCCTCAGAAAGCCCTTTCATAAGATACCACACACGATAGGTTACTGAAAAAAAAATCACATACAAAAAAATAAAGGACTCGGCACTCCCCTCCTAAGGGATTTTTTTTTTAGAAACTGTGGGTCAAAATTTTTGTTTTACTTCTGGTATGCGTGTGCCGAATGGCTAAACTGTACATCAATTTGCGGTTTTTTTTCGAAATTGGGCTCTTACGGCTTCCACTAACATAATTATCTACAAGCTAGTGAACTTGGGCGAACCTAGTCATGCGTAGCGTTCACATTCTGTTATACCTACTAAAATGTGTACTTTACTAATTTCCCTATCTGAACAAACTGCACTCTTAAACAACTAATTTTACGTTATATTACATTAGCAATAGATAATACGTATGATCGACTTATGGCAGGTAAACGTGTAGGTACTTAGTTCTGTAGGTAATACACAGAATCTGCGCCAACATATTATCAACTGATTGTTGAACGTACTGACGTTCGGGAAAAACGTTAGAGTCAAACCATATCTTGGTTTGGTTTGAACAAGTTGTACCGAAGTTCGCAAATTGCGGGCATCTCTCTTTGCGCCTTAATTGGAGTTAAAGAGAAAGATGCCCGCAATTCGCAAGCTTAGGAGTTCGTGTTAGGCCCTCTGGCCCATGGGTTGCTCACTTACCCAAATGCGTCTGCTGAGCCGTCTGCGGGCGCCGCAAGGCTCTCGCTATGTTACCGCACACTGGGTGCTGCGAAGTCAATCTGCTGCCACTGTTGCGCCACTCCTCATCTGTACCAAAAAATAACACTTATTTACCTTAAGATTTTACCTTATTCAAGACTAAAGAAAGGATGCTTAGCACGAGGAATTCCGTACAATGTTCAAATTTATTTATTTAAACTTTATTGCACAGAATATATACAACAATGTACAAATGGCGGACTAACGCCGCGGCTTACGTGAGCGAATAACTCGCGAACGTGAAGCGGCGCGGGTGAATTCAATCCTTTGGTACCTACGGAATTGTCCTACGTGGGCGATCTCGTTGTGAACGCGAATGCCGTTGGGCCCCCGCGCCGCGCCGCGTCGCATTCGCGAGTTATTCGCTTACGTAAGCCGCTGCGTTAATGCCAAATGGCATTTTCTACCAGTCAATCATAGGCCCAAACAGAAATACCTAGAATTGGTGCAGAGAAAGAAATATATTGAATAAATAAGAAAAAAACAAACCATACTTATAAACTACATAAATAAATAATAACAATATATACACAACCATATATTTATAGAATACATACTATAAGTATAATAATGATGGATATTATTCGAACTCTTGTTTTAGCAAATGCTTACGTAACATCCGCTTAAAAGAAAACTTAAGTAAGGTCAGTAAGTATGGATAAGTGTAGCTACGAGGCAAGTGTAACTGACTTTCATATTACTTTAACTAATTGAGATATTGATACTGCTATTATCTGTTGTCATGAGTAAATAAACGATCCAATCAAATGTATTACGAGAAGTATCTCACAATTGTTTACGAGTTGCAGCTCACACGAAGCATTTATCTTTATAAAATTCGAAGCATAATCGTCAAATCCGTTTATTGTGAATAGGTAAATACTAAAATAAAAATCTTCAAGTAAATTTTAAAATTTCTTTTAAATAAGGGGAAATAAGGAATTAAGTAATGTGCATTTAAAAACGTAGCCTAAAAAATGAGTGACTGGGAAAGTATGTCTATCTCACTTGAGGCAAGTGTGACTGTGTGTTACACTTGCCCCGTATCAGAGATCGTAAACGATTATTTCTTGTATTATCAATGACTAAGATTTGCCCGCGACTTCGTCTGCGTGGACTTATTAATTTACGTACCTACCTTATTTTTTTATCTCACCGGTATGCCGGCTTAGACAACGAACGCCACAGCGCTATAGAATAGAAGGGTGTTTTTAGTCCGAAGGTACCGCGACGACATGTAGGTACCTATTTATTTTGCCTACGAAGCCGATGGTCCTGAGTTCGAATCCTGGTAAGGGCATTTATTTGTGTGATGAGCACTGATATTTGTTCCTGAGTCATAGGCATTTTCTATGTATTTAAGTATTTGTATATTATATATATCGTTGTCTGAGTACCCACAACACAAGCTTTCTTGGCTTACCGTGGGACTTAGTCAATTTGTGTAAGAATGTCCCTATAATATTTATTTATTTTACTAAATAGAGAAGGTAATTTTTGTTTTGACAAATTATTTTTTCAAAGCTCTACTAAATATTTTTTTCTTTAACGTGTATTTTTTACTTAAAAAAGGTTTTTGACCCCAGCTTGGAACATACAAGCTGGGGTCAAAAACTTGGAGCTGTATATGCCACAGTTACCCCGGATTATATTTTATAGATCATATCAGAAGTATATAGTATAGATCAAAATTAATAAATTATCATCGTTACGTATCATTGTTATTGCATTTTAATATTAAAGACTGTTGTCTAACGTGCACTAACAATTTAGTCACACCTCATTTTGCTGGGGAAGTGTGACTCTGACTCTACTTTCATTAAAGATCTTAAATACCATCTATAAATCATCAAACTAACATAAAACACATTGTTTTCAGCTAAAGTTGAACCTTATAATATTGTACCTTAGGGCACAGTTCGAAATCTAACTTTATGGTCTTGATTTATTAGTTCAAAGTTAACTTTTACAAAAGTATGTCACACTTACCCATATTTACTTTAGTTTAAAATGAGAGCGTAACTCAAATTATATGCTTTTAGGCGGCGGATACAGGAAAAAAAGATTGTTTTGCATAGAGCCTTAAAAACACCCATAGTATAGTCAAGTTAAGAAAAAGTATGGAAGTAAGTCGTGTAGTCGTGCTTTTTTTGGATTTGTTAGATGGCGCAACTAGATTGTTTCCCCCGAGTTGCACCGTTTCTATTATGTACGGAAGACCGTTAAATTTTAGGTATAAACTATAAAGTGCCGTAATTTTGGAGTAAATTAAAAGCTATTAGGTTCAAGCTAAGTAGTGTATAGAGAACACCTTGGTGCATAGTATATCTTAATTAAAAAGATGTGCAATGTATGATACCCTAAAAAATTTTTTTTTTTCGATTGCGGCTTGAGGATAAGTCAGTCGGTTGGTGCAATCTCAAGTTAAGCTTTTTAAAGCATTATAAACATTCAGTTAACTTTGCACGCCTGGGCAAATTATGGAACATGTATTTTTAATTATTTTGTACATTGTGCTTCGGGGGAAATTAAAAGAGACGTGAAATTTTTTAAAAACGGTACTTATCTAAAGACACTACATTTGCACTAAATAAAAAATAGATTTTTTTTACCGGAAGTTTGTCAAAAAGTAAATAGAATTAATCGCAACGAACTGCAAGCGAAGGTGGTTGACAGCACGCGGCGCGGGGCGCGCGGGGCGGGGAGATAGCGCAGCGCGCAGCTAGGGTTTGCAATATCCGACAATTTTTCGGATCCGGATACATAGAAATAGGATATCAAGAACGACTGTCAAACTTCAAAAGTGCGACCAAAAATGAAATGCAAGTTTGTGCGTAAATTGTCTATGTGAGATCAAAAATAGTGATGTCATGTTACAACATATTAATAATCTATCGGTGTTTGACTGCTTTATCGACTACTTATTCAAATGTGTTTGATTGTATAAAAAAATGATATACGAGTAGGTATGAAGTCGCTTCCCTTATGGTCATATAGGGCCCAAAAGGTGCCTTTGATGAAACCAGCATCATATTTTAGTATGTTGTTAAGCATGTTATTCTGACTAAAAAACCATCGGGAGACAGTTTCTAACGTGGTTAAGTCACCAGTTATGACGTCATCAAAATGGCCGGTGCCGTGTTCAGAATATTGCGTATACCACAGCAAGTATATCACATGTAAGCTTGTGTAGGGTGTCATAAAAAGCAAAATTAAATGCGCTACAATATTGTTTATACATTTGACCTTGTAAATACCATAGTTTGCGAGAAATTTTAAGTTTTATTTAAATTTTCCCGAAAAAAAATCCGTTTTTTGTTTTCATCAACTTTACTAGTAACTTTACAGGAAGAAATTGTATCAAGATATGAATGCTACATTAATAAGCTATAAAATTCCATTAAAATTTTGAAAATCGGTTTATAAACAAGCAAATTACACTATTTTTGTTCCATACCGGATGACACCACCAAGAGTCGGATGGCTGTTTCAATACAATTTGCAAGGCAAATGATGTTTAAGATAAAGGTAACTTAAAATATTTTCGATAAAAGTATTATTATCAAAATTAAGAATACTGAGATCGTTTTATTGTAATTTACTCCGGATCTAGCTAATTAAAGTTACACACTAATTAAACAAAAATATTTATTTTTTTACGTATTATTTTGTCCCAGAGCATGCACCTTCGCATGCGCAAAGCATAGTGTATTTAAATCCGTGTTTTACTCCCCCACACCCTGTACAGCGTTCTTTGCACTTGCAAGACAATAGCTCCTTGCAGAGGTGTACGCTGGTCCATCATTTTTCTTTCGCCAAGCCTAGTTGCAAGAATCTAGCATTTGTGGGTCTCTATTCAGGTAAATTGGTCCCAATGTGGGTCTGTTAAGCCCTTTTTATATGCTGTAGGAGAGCATCTTGTTGAAGGAATATACTCGATCGCTCTGGTTTTTCCTAAACAAGATCCCCCTCGCAGTATTTACATTACCTATTTGTGTCCCTACTGGGAAGTTATATGTAGGGTTTGCAATTAGAATATTGTGATATTCTAATTATTCGAATATCCACCAAAATAAATATCCGAATAAACTGATTTAGATAACAAAGAAATAACGTTTTTAACTATGTTTTAATACAATGATATCACCCCAACTAATTTTAAATGATTACTTGATTACTATAATAGCTAACATAATGTTATCTCTAAAACCGTACTTAATAAGGGGGGTTTATATCTGGATTAGCTGGTGCATAGTTGGAAATACATCCAATGCCTCACCTCGTGTTCATTCGTCATGAAATACTAACTATGAAAGCAATACTTACTTCACTGGATCAGTGACCCAAAAAGAATCTTGGCCTTTGATACAAGAACAACGTCACTCTGCTCTATTCTGCACCACTCCACGCTAGTTGGATACTCCGAGGGCGTTTTAGGGCTACTCTAGCTCGCTATTTTTCCTACGCTTTCATCTTCTCTATCTTCATCTCTGATGGGTCCCAGAATATTCCGCCAGAATTTCGTCTTCTTCACTAAGAACTTGTTCTTTTTTTTCTGATTCAGAGTCCAAGTGTAATACTTACCGATGTCATTCATCAAAATTTAATTATTGTCTTATAGACTTGAATCATGGACAGTCTACTGATCAGCTTGGACACTAGAACTCGGCGAAGCGCTGCTGAGCATCTTAGGGCATTTTGGATTCGAACATCTATCTCCTCTTCCCGATTACTTTAGGTAGGTCTTTTCTTTTCGATCTGCGGTGGCAGCATGGTTCTATTTTTATCACTTGTCACTATGCCCTTCATGACAAATGATAAAGAGCCGACCATCTTAGCCCTATTCATTTGGAGATATTCTAGTGGTTGATTATCAGACCAATTTTCTCTCCTTCCTACTCTACTATCCTAGCCTTGGCCTTCAGGTTGCTTTTGTTTTGAGCCTATAGCCCCAAGTCATCAAGATATCCAATGATCTAATGTTTGCATTAAGCAACATTCGCATTCATTGTATAAAGTTACTGTGTGACATGATGTACCTATCAAAATTGATGTGCTGTTAGTATTTGAATTGATTAAATATATGAAAATACTATATTTCAATGACAAAATGGTATGAAATTATTCATAAATTTCATTAGAAAATTGTTCCGGTTATAGGTCAATAACCATATTTAACGGATCCGTAATATCCGGATCTTATGACCCGATATCCGGATATTTCGGATATCCGGATCTCAAACCTTACGCGCAGCGATTGTTCCGAGACAGTTTGTTTGACACTTTTGACGGGCAACGAGCACAAATCTTTCTTCTGGCATTAAAACGGAACTATTGTTTTAAACAATCATTGAGTGAACTAAGTAGTCTAACGTTTTCGTAAGTATATGGAAAAACGCGATTTTTCGAATTTAACAAACATTGAGCGTACCTGTATTTAATTTGTTGACTTGTCTGTCTGCATACTCATAAACCCTACTATTTTTGCAGTACATGCCACTACTCGTGCCTCAAGAGCCGTGCTTCGTCGGTGCATCTACACGCGTTCCTTCTCTTGCCACTAATCACGCGCTTGTCGCTTCTGTGTATTTATTGCTCTACGTTTTGGTACTTGATTACAAAACTGCATGTTCCGTATAAAAATGCCAATTTTTTATGGGGTGCGAATGTAAACAAAATCAAATGAATATGATTGCATCAATTTCCAATAGTATTAAAATTTCCCCCGAAGTACAACGACAGTAAAACATGAAAAACTACTTTCCGGGTGTCGCACCATGGTGCGAATTTGACATTGGATTTAGATATTTTTTCTAATTATTTACTCAATTTGCACCGAGTACATTACTTTCCCCAGACCTAATAAACCAAAATAGATTTTTTTTTAATGTTGTTTTTTTTTTACCTGTTCCGTAGCTTAAATTAACATAAATAACACGTGCGAATTTAGATATAAGTGTTGTTAAACGTACGCCAAATTACACCGAGTACATCTTTTTTCTCTTCTTAGTTATAACCATTACATTATTTTCAGCCGATTTCACCCCTTTCCGGGGGGGTGAATTTAGTAACGATTGTATAAAGTTCGATTTTTAGCCCATACAAAACAATCCGTAGTGATTTTATTAGTCCTTAGAATTAGTTCCTGACTTTAGTGAAATTTGAGTTAATTTGACCGTACTACCAGTTAAAATAGACGAGATGTGTTATTTTGACATATGACTTGGGGCTTGAACTAGTTGAACTCTTGATGTCGTTGTTGACGCCAATATTACGCACTTTTGTAATTTCACATACTTAATATACCAAGAATTGTTTATCCTCATGGGGATAGCTAACAAAAAATTGTACAAATTCCAAAACCAGTTGTGAGTTATGACTTATGAACAAACAGCGTACTGACTTTATTAACAACTCGTAAACGTTATTGCAAACACATACATACATATATTATGTTTTCACCACGCCAACTGGTAAAGGCCCTATTTGATTGTTCAAAAACGAATGAGAAAGTTGCATTTCATCCACATGGGGACAATGTAATCAGATGCAAATTTTGAGTTGGTTCCTTGTTAGCTGATAGAATTGACTTTTAAATGATAATTTTATAATTACGTTTATTTGGATTTTATTTGGTTAGATTGTTTTTTGGTATTTCATAGTTAGTATTTCCTCGCGTTGGTGTGGTCAAGTCAAAAATTTTGTGTTTCAATCGGAGGCAAAGTTTGTTTAACCCTCGTGCCTTGAAACCCTCGCAACGGTCAAGGTCCAACTCCTCGAAGCACTCGCTACGCTCGTGGTTCAATTTTGGAATCTTTCCCTTGCTTGAGTATCAATATTATTACGCTGCAATACTACTGCAGTCGACTGCATTACTGCAGTAAATGCATAAAAAAAAAGATTTATCGAGAAATTCATATTAAATTTGTCATTTCTTGCAGTAATGTCACGCTGCAATACTGCAGCAGTAATGCTGGTGCAGTCTAAATCCGAACTTCACATTTATTTTATGCAACGTAACATTATTATTAAGATACCTACCTAAGGCTAGTTTGAAGTTGGGTAAACGTGTTATTGAGGGCATTATGTTTTTAAGTCCTTACATCAACAGGATCCACCAAGGGGTTATGAAGCTAGAAGACCCAAAAGTTATCTGTAAGGGGTCTTGCTATACTGGTCAAATTGTTTGCAAGAAATTATACGTGGACAAAGTGTAGGTACGGTCACGTCTGAAAATATCTATAAATATATTTTCAGACGTGACTATACATAAATAGGGTAGGGGGTAGTAGCTCACCAAATGCAGCCCAAAAATTGCCATTCAGGGAAAATAATGTAGGAAATGGTGTTGTATTCTTAGTTGGTGTTATCCTCTTACCTTCGTAAATATCTAAACCTCGGGAGGTTTAGATATTTTGGAAGGTAAGAAGAAAATACCATACTTCTTAGCGCTCATGCAGCGATGAAAACAAGCGATGATTTTTTTTTTTACGACAAACATATCCAATAACACTCTGCCAAGATTTGTGCAATTTGATTCCACTAATTTAGACGATATAGAGTGCATCTATGGAGGTACATGCGTAGACAAGACATACATCCTATGCCTGAAATTCATTAGTACAAGAAGGACCCGAACCACGACATCACTACTCGTGTTTATAATATCTGGAGGTAATTATTTACGGAGCTAGTGAGCGAGACGAAATTATCAGGAATTCTCCTAATGTGCACTTTACCTGTCCTTACTTTACCTCTGGAATATCTTGAATCCAGTTGAGAACTAGGCAAGTCAGTTAATTATGCTCACATGAAAGAGTTCTAAGTCAGACTGAGACACCAGTCAGAGAAGACGAAGCTAATGCAGCTTTGTGCACAAATATGAATTATGAACAAAGGAAAAGAGAAGAACAATTTCAAACTAACTATTACTATCTTGGATACCATATTATATACTTGCATTACTATAAAGTATGTCTTTTTATTGGGTTCCATTCTCTTCAAACTTTTCTACATAATATTAGGTCTACTTGGGTGGCTCACAAGTTAATATTTTGTTTCATATCTTGTAAACAAAAAAACTATGAAAGTTACAAGAAATCAAACAAAAAATTAACTTGAAAACCGCCCAAGTAGATCTAATATTATGTACTACGAAAGTACCTACACGTACGGATGCTTATGTAGATGTGCACGCACACATACATAGCTAGTTTCAGATACAAAATAGAGATAGCGCTTCGAAATTAGTTTTTTACATTTTTATTTGTAATTTTATACATTTGTACACGTTTTATTGATATACTTCCATTTTATGATTTTTACAATTTAAATTTCTATTGTAATTTCTATCTTTTGCCCTTGTCGGCAAGATGTTCAGTACACATGCACCGAACACGTGAACACGTGACAGGCGCCCGCGAGTCCCGCGACCCAGTTTAGTTTGGTGATGCGGCCGCTTGCACAAGTTATAATGCACTTTTCGGAACCGTCGCGACCGAATGCATTCCTAACAATTTTAACATTAACATTGTAACAGTTTTGTACTTAACATAATTCATGTAATATAACAGTGTAATAAACATTCTGGCGTATTTTCTGGACTTTTAACAACCACCACAAGCTCGCATCCTCAACACAGATAAAAATATGAATTAGATGACACCGACGAAATAGATAAAATATAGACGTTATATATAAAATATATGACTGAGCACAGCCCGGCGCTCGTTCCCGAGTGGAGTGCGCGGTACTGGGCCGCGGCGGAAGTTGAACGCGCGGTCTCGCTCCCACACACTTGATCGTCGCCGATCATATATATAACTAAACCATATACAGTAGGAGCGTGTTACCCATGAGCGTGTTCAGCATATGTAGCCTGCTCGGCGCTCGTTCCCGCGTGGAGTGCGCGGTGCTGGGCCGCGGCGGAAGTTGCACGCGCGGTCTCGCTCCCACACACTCGGTCGTCGCCGGTCTTCGACGGGAGGGACGCAATGGGCTAACAACATCCACATCAGCTTCTAGGCTCTGTGACAGATAAAGTCTATGACTTAGCTACTAGTGTGTTATGATAATACATTATAATAGGTAAGTAACGAAATGCAAAGAAGAAAGAGATGGTATCAGGTAACTAGAAGTTTTTTAGATTAAAACCGTACGTGACTCGGTTGCTAATTTTGCTTGAGCTGTTGTTAAACGGGATCTCTAGAGCTAATCAAAATATACTCAAGAGCAATAAAACCGGGGCAATTTCTATATTTCTAAAAAAAGAAACCCTAAGGGATAGCGGACGCCCGCTTGTAACTAGACGCAATAGCAGATCTAGTTAACATATAAAATAATAAAATTGGCACAAATAATCGGTCCATATCGTTTTCATAAATTAAAAACCTCAATCATTATGTTCCAATATTAATCGATATACTAGTAAATAGTATGTATATATCTAATAAATTAATTCCATAAGTTTAATGGAACAGAAACAAAATATTCCCACGAGAAATCCTAAACAACAAACAAAAACTTTAACTAAATCATGTTTCGTAATGGGTCGTTAATCAGAAAAAGTGATTTTTAAAACTACTCAAGAATGGTACTCGAGTTTAAAGGGTAATAAATTAGTCAGACGTATACGATAAGTACGATAGAAACGTCTAACACGTCTGGTGCGTTTGCCGAGTGTTATAAATAGCGCAGTTTTAAGCTAGAACGGGCATTATATTTTTGACCGTCGGATTGTCACTTTCTTTGGCTTATTCGCAGACGTAAAAACAAAGGTTGTTATTTTGACAATTGAATGTTTGACATTGCGTTGCTACTATGCTGCTCTTTGTCAATCTGTTCAATTGTTATTTTAGTGTCAATACTTACTTATTTTTGTGATTTTCTGTATTTTAGAGCCAGATCAGTGTCCGGTTGCATGGTCAACCTACCGAGTACACCTAACCTAGCAGTGATAAGCAGGTTTACTCGGGAATCCGGTAGAGAGTTAGGTCCAGGTCGCGAGAGGGGCCTGTCGTCAAACTTTTTACCAACATAGGTGACGATTATAATACGTTCTCTTCAAGGTCTGACAGAGGGGAATGAGGCCGGGTCTCACGTATGGACCATTAGGAGTAATCCTTGCTCATTGAAATCTGTTGGTAATTAAAGAAGCGTTGTCTTGTTAAATATATTTATTTATACACATTATATACATGGTTAGGGCACCTTATTCGTCTGTAGGTCTGTACCCAGGCTTCGGTCAAAACAGCGGTGGGAGGCAATCACACAGACACTAGGGTTTGCTATACCTCGGTTTTGTCGGCCGAACGTTTAGACTTTAGAGCTTAAATGAGGGTCCCTCTCACACACACACACTCCTCCTAGTAAAAATAGAGGTTTGCCTCTAGTTTTACACACATTAGAAATTAGAATAGGTGAATTTGGGGTAGAGTTAGGGTAGAGTCAAATGTCATTATTTGGGTGTTAGGTTTATTTCTTTTCTTTCACATTTAGTTTGGTTGTATACAATACTAAAATCATTAGAGTTTTAACTGTTTGTAGGGTTCCGTAGCCAAATGGTAAAAAACGGATCCCTTATGGATTCATCATGTCCGTCTGTCTGTCCGATTATGTCACAGCCACTTTTTTCCGAAACTATAAGAACTATACTGTTCAAACTTGGTAAGTAGATGTATTCTATGAACCACATTAAGATTTTCACACAAAAATAGGAAAAAAAAAAACAATAAATTTTGGGGGTTCTCCATACTTAGAACTGAAACTCAATTTTTTTTTTTCATCAAACCCATATCAAACGTGTGGGGTATCTATGGATAGGTCTTCAAAAATGATATTGAGGTTTCTAATATATTTTTTTCTAAACTGAATAATTTGCGCGAGAGACACTTCCAAAGTGGTAAAATGTGTCCCCCCCCCCCCCCCTGTAACTTCTAAAATAAGAGAATGATAAAACTAAAAAAAATATATGATGTACATTACATTACCATGCAAACTTCCACCGAAAATTGGTTTGAACGAGATCTAGTAAGAAGTTTTTTTTTACTACGTCATAATTTTTTTTATTCATTAAACCCATACGTGTGGGGTATCTATGGATAGGTCTTCACAAATGATATTGAGGTTTCTAATATCATTTTTTTCTAAACTGAATAATTTGCGCGAGAGACACTTCCAAAATGGTAAAATGTGTGCCCCCCCCCCCCCCCTGTAACTTCTAAAATAACAGAATGATAAAACTAAAAAAAATATATGATATACATTACCATGCAAACTTCCACCGAAAATTGGTTTGATTGACGAGATGTAGTAAGTAGTTTTTTTTAATACGTCATAAATGGTACGGAACCCTTCATGGACGAGTCCGACTCGCACTTGGCCGCTTTTTTAAGTACAAAATAAATTAAAATCTATTTTCAGTAGCATATGGATGGGTTACTGAGGATCGTACATTAAGGTTTATTCATTTTTACATTGGGTGAGATAGGGGAACAAAGTTATTTGAGGACATATGACAATTGAGCTTATCTATAACTGGGGTAAATAAGGGTATTAAAGGGTAAATAAAGTCATAGTACCTGGGCGACCGAGCTTAGCTCGGTTATAACTATTTATTGTAATATGGTGGTGTATAGGTGATAATCTTAACTACATTTTTTACTAAATTAAACTTGTCTAAAACAATAAAAATTAAAAAATTATATATAAACTTGATATAAAAAAAAAAAAAAAAGTTAGTCACCGGGCGAGATTCGGACCAGTAACATTCGTTTAGCAGTCCGCGTCTTAACCCGCTGGACCAGACGGACAGTGACCGGCAACACGAAATTAGCGACCATATTCTGCGTCGAAAGAAAAACGCATGAAAACTCGAAAACACGCGTTTTCCCAAACATAAGACTAATCTAGATAGATTGTATACCCCCAAAAACCCCCATATACCAAATTTCAGCGAAATCGTTAGAGCCGTTTCGTACAAGAATTGCTCGTTTAAAGGTATATGATTTAATAGACGATTGTTTTCAGTATTCCATACATTAATAGTACATTCAGATGAGTTTCTTGGCGTTTCTTCTCATCTGAAATTAGGTTACGAAACGCTGGTAGAGTAATATTATATAGTGCTTAGGAATACCTATTTAAAATAAAATAAAATGGGTATTATTTAGCCTAGAGACCCGTCTTCATCCGGGCGTGACAGTAGATAAAGTATGTTTGTACGTACAATTCTTTGCAATATTTACTTATGATTACAATGTTTACTTATACATATTTTCCTTTAGCTAGCTAGGATAGCGAAAGGGATATATTAATTAAAAGGAAAATATAAGATTTAAATTCCAAACAAAAGGGCTTACTACTGTTCACGGTAACTGGTCACGGTAGGGCCCGGTAGGAGATAAATTCTAAAAAATATATAATACTTATTTACTAAAAAAATTTATTGTCAAACAATAGTGTTAATATTTTTTATACCGTAGGCATATTTACAAATACATAGGATATTTAGGGATAGTTTTGAGAAATCCAGATCGTATCAGTCTTCACATAAAAAACGAAGGGTACTAAGGTTCACAACGTAAATACACTAGTCGATCACATGGCCAAATTTATTTATTTTCCTACGAGTATTTACATTTAATTCTGGTTGAATTTTAGTTAATTAGTTTAAAAGTAGAAAGGGTACCTAAGTACACGCTCCTCCATACAAACTTAGTGTCCATTTTATTCCCTGAATGTTGACATTAATATGGTTTTTACACAATTATATTTATACTCGTATTAACTATAGCTATGAAGCTTCATTTATTTGACTTTTTCCGATTTCGTGCCCAGCCCAATACAGGTTTGATGTGACTTTCGGCCCGGCGACGACATATCCGCGTAAACAAATACGATGGCGAGATTTCGAAGATGCGGGGGTTTAGACTCAAGTATGATATAGGTAGTATTACTTTTTCTGTGAATCACGTTTAAGGGTTTTACTATTACTTATAAAACTAACCCTATGAAATAAAGAGATATACTTATAAGTTTAAATTGTTCTTACTAAGAAGCGATCCTTATAATTGAATTAATGTACCTACCTCTAGTTGTGAATTGGACGGTCCAGGTTGCGGCTCCAGCGACACGTCAGGAGTCATGGAAGTGGCCGTGGTGTCCACCTCGCACTCGCTGTCCGAGTCCGAACTCAACGTGGGCTTCAACTCTGTTTCAAGATCATCCTCTGCCAGAATATATGTACATTATTTATACCGAATCATACTATTTTATAATTGGACCTTAATTAAATGTTTATTCCTCCATTACGCAAAAAGGGCCTACTGATTTCGTTACACACAGAGTTTATAATTTATAACCTGAAAAAGACATAGGATAGGTTGAGGTACAGCATGTATAGCTCTGAATTCATCTCCCTAGGTTGATTCATTGGGGTTGCAATTTAGCACGAGATATATAAATCTCATCGTTATAAATATACTCTCCTGGTAGGGGTAGTATATATATTTATAACGACTTCTACGAGGACAATTTCTTGGGCAGAAGTTCTTAATATTATGAGGTCTATCGGCACCTGAACCTACTCTTCCGGGGCATGTTATCTAGTCTCATCTCTGCCATCAGATTATCAGGTAACTCTTACAATCTAACGCTCTGTGTATCGAATCATATGTCACATAGACTCTACATCACTCTCTCTCGCTCTCCCGTTTTACTCTAGCAAAGCAAAACGAGAAATGCTGCTTCGATCCTTGCGCGATAGCATCCGATAAAGAAAGGAGAAGGACGCTTACTGCGAGGAATTTCGTACATTGACCTTCCTGTTCCTATCTCTATTGCAAGCGCATAATTATAGTGCTGTGCTTCTCATACAGTGTCATGACCGCCGGCATCATGGGCGGGACAGCAATATAATTACGCACGTGCGAAGAAGATAATAACAGGCGGGTCAATGTATAAATTCCTCGTAGTAAGCCTCCTTTCTTTAGTGGGCTACCTCGCAAAATCAAGTGGCATCACAAAAACTCTGGCTAACCTTCATCGCCGTGCATCGGACGGTCGTCTAAGTACTGCAGTCTGGGAAGAGCAGTCTCGACCCGCGCGCGATAGTCCTCCGCGTCCGCCAACGGGGTGCCTCGCAGCGTCAAATTGCGCAAGGAATCACACACGCCCAAAGTCCAGAGCCGACTTGAGTCTGCTATCGGGTTACTAAGAAAAATATGTGGAAAAAATTTAGGTTTGGATTGTGAATTAACAGACTTCCCTTACAATTTGAAGCTAGATTACAAGCCCTATTGCTGGAGGCGCATACATTTCAAGTTACCCCCACTAAATTCTGTCATATAATCATATTATCCTAGAAACGTATATACTAGTCCTATAAACGTAATAATAACATGACCATACTTTTAGACATTACTAACTTTGCTAAATTCAACGTATGCAATTTCTGAAGGCCGGCCAAGAGTTGAATGTCGCGCAGTCGGTTACCGGCGGCGTGGAGCTCCCGCAAGGCGCCCAGGCCCCACACCCCATCGAGGCTCGTCAGACCGCAGCGATTTATGCTCAGGATCTAAAGACAACATTACAAAAACAACGGATACTTATTTTGACTGGGTTGGTGCAATTTTTCTCACACAAATCATTAAAACTTTGAAATCCTTACTAATACCGTTGAGTCATAGTTGCGCGGGACCCTGTTGTACCGCAGTGATGATTGATCACGACACGCCTGGCGACGTTTCAAGGTCATCCAGAACTTCGTCGGGAGTGTCGGGACGCAATAAAATTTGGAAGCCAACCACACGTTCTACAGATTCTACCTACATGGTCGGTTGTATATAATCGTTGCCGACCGTGCAGTTAGGCGCTAAAGAGTCGGCTTACAGTTCTTTGTCCGTTTCAGACTCGTCAATTCAGTAAATAAAATGCTAAACCACTACGCTAGAGTCAGACGAAGCTAAGTTGGCAGCGATTTTGATAGCCGAGCCCTAGCCTGTGCAATTGTTACGTAAACGTCATAATTTTATAGAAGTTAGCACTATCTAACTAACTAACTAACTGCTGCACTATCTAGGCTGTCAAAATCGCTGCCAAGTTATCTTGGTGTGACTCTAAGCGCTTAAACTCTAAGCGGTTAACCGGTTAAACATGGAGTTACTACGGTTACCAGTACAATTTGACACTGGGTTAACGGTTCAACCGGTTATCCCCGGGTTAGTGGGATGGTGCAAGTGGCGCTAAACCGTTAACCCACTGCCATTAACCGGTTAACCCCGGGTTAGTGGGAAACTACCTAACGCTTTCGCTTATTTTAGTGATATAGGTAGAGAAGCGGATATCGAAATTACGATTTTTGACGTTAGCGGTAGGCCCATTGAATCGGACAGCTTCACAGAACCTTTAAACGCGCAAGTCCGATGCCAAGGTCGCGCAATGTCGCGACGGCGCTGCCGTCAAGCGTGAGCTCGCGCAGCCTCGGCGCCAGCACCGGGAGCCGCCGCAGCCCGACCTGCTCCGCGATCACGCGCAGCTTCGCCTCGCGGATGCGGAGAACTTCCTCGTCAGTTTGAGCGCCACTCGATTGTTTCTGGTCGAACATAAATTTTAGAGCAATAAAGAAAGCTGCTGGGGCAAAGTCGATTCTTGTGAGCTTTGTATCGCTTTGTCGCCTGTGAAGCAGAAGTGTGGTTTGAAAAGCTTCTGCTTCACAGGCGACATTTGAAACTACTGACGTTAGATAACTCAATTGTTGAAATCATAATGAGAGAATAGATACACTTTCACTCTCAAGAACATGAACCCGCCATGCAGAATTAGAAAGCTAGTAACTTAAGGCCTAAAGTTTTGACATATGGCTAATCCTTACATTTACATGCTAAATTAGTTTAGTAACTTGGAGAAATAACGATGCTAATAGAAATCGTAAGGTAAGGGCTCTCGCTTGGGGTCGTTTACTTATATTATTTCTCCAGGAAGTTGCTGTTAGTAAGATGTATACCTACGCTATTATATAATAAATAAGTCGGTAATCTATTGCTTTGGTCCTGTATTAAGCCCCCTCCAGACTATGCGCGTGAATCGCGGCGCGACTTCGCGGAGCGAACATACCGCGACGTTGACGTAGACTCCACACTCGCACAAGTTCACGGCGAGCGAAGATGGCGCAGATCGGATTTAGTTTGCGGCAACGCACTGATTCAAACTGGGAACTGTGAAATTGATTTTTGGTTGATCAAGTTCGCACCCAATATAACCAAGTAGCCGCCATAGAAGGTTATGACAGTTCAGATTAACCGACGCGAGTGTGGAGTCTTGCAAGTTCGCGCTTCGCGTCTGCTTTGACGCGGGCCAAATACCGACAAAAAACGGGGAATAAGGCGCGAAGGCGTGAACAATCTGCGAAATCGACGCGAGGGCCCTCCGCACTCGCGTTCGCGGCTTCGCGCCTCGCTTCGCACACGAGTGTGGAGGGCCCTTTAGAATAAGATACGATGCTCTTGTGGCCGGACAGGTGGTGCTCCATCTCCGGCGGCTGATAAGATATATTTTCTGTGTAGACACCCTCACCAATAGCTCGATGAGCGTGAGATCCCGCGGTATCACGATGCGCCTGTAGCCGGGCAGGCGGCGCTCCAGCTCGTCTTGCCCCGGTGGCTGCTCGGGCTCGGGAGGCGGCATAGCCAGCGCCCTGATGTATATGTTTTTATAGTGACTAATATACCAATATACTCGTAGGTAGTTTCACTGTGAGTGAAATTAAATCCTAGTAACTACGAGTATAGTCTGGTAAACACAACTTGTCAGTCAGAAGCAGGAAAACTATACTCTACCCTTTCTTTTGGGTGCTAGCATTAGTGATAGCGTAAGTCAAAGACAATATGATTCTATCGATGTTTGAAATGAGACAGTCCTGGGCCAAACTATATATCCTCATTAAGATTCAAGGAATGGATTTACTATCGAACAACTTGATTAATGACCCATTGTGAAACATTTTTACATAATATATTATTAGTAACGGTCAGGTTCCCTATAAGTATAGTAGTATCAGGGCCCACTCCATATTCGTTCGCGACCCACCAATGGGGCGCGACCCATAGTTTGGGAAATACTGCTCTAAAGGCAGGGCTCTCGCCGGCCCTCGAGCCCGCGAAAGGGGACAAATTCTAACAGCCCCGGCCTGCGAAATCATACAAATTCCATATAATCCATAACAAGGTTAGGGTGCAATGGGGTTTGCACTGTAGTACGAAGATTACTAAAGGAGTGGATTGGGGTCAGTTTAACAACTTACACGTCGGTGAAGTCGCGGGCAGATACAATTTAATAAATGGTACCTAAACAAAGGTGTCGGTCGCAAATTTTGTGGCTCGGGAGTACTTGTGCTTGATATTTCAGAAGGCGAGGGCGATGGCCCGACACTTGGCGTCTGGGGAGCGCTGCCAAGTTCTACAGAAGGCGCTTCGTGGCCAGGCATCTTTACTGGCCAAATAACTGAAGACTACTCCATAAACCTTCTAAAAAAAGTAAAGGTGTTACATTATCATTTTTCAGGACACTTTTTGCTGAGAGGAACATAATAAAGGTATATATTGTTTCCTGTCCCCCCTTAGCAGCAAGAAAGCATCTGGCGAAAGGATAGGGTTATTGCTCAAGTTTCCGTCCAGACTCTAATTTTTATACACTTGACGGAGAAGCGAATAATATATTTCATTTTTAATTCGGAAACATCTTTTTTATGTTGATGAGTTGAAGAGTTGATGAGCTTAGACATTAAGGTTTGCTATAAGTCTATATATGTGTTGCAAGGTAGGTTTATATTTATATTACCTCAAGTGGACAAAAACTAGAGCTGGGCGGAAACTAGCGCAATTACCCTACACGTAATAACTTCTTAAATTATTACCCGACTGAAGTTAGCATAGAACAGATATTTATTGCTAGAATGCATGATTGTATGTGTGCCCCTGGGTACATCTATCGTCCCCCTGTAATGTACATTATTGGGGGAAGGCGTGCCTGGGAGCTACAGATTTCAACTTCGTTCCTCCACCGGGCACGACCTCAGTCTGTCTGGTAGATATATAGATATTACATGTCCCGTACATACACTAGCCAGAGACCAAAAGATTCTTCATTAGTAGGTCATAAAACAGCGACTGCAATAATTATGAATCTGCCTTAAATATCCTTACCGTCGAATTTCTTAATATTAAATGTTCTTTTCAACGTTGTATTCTGCTAATTAATCACGGAAAATTATTTATTCTCTATTCAATTGATTTTATTTACAAATATTATGTCCAATAATAATCCGTTGCCATAGTGACAACCAAAGAGAATAAAATACATGTATATGTGCATATTTATTGTTCCGATTCAGGCCACAAGATGGCAGACCCTGCAACGCGCACGGTCCCAATAGGGAGCGTGCATGAACTGTAGGAGGCAGCACAGCTCCTGTGCTGCCTCCTACAGTTCATGCACGCTTCCTATAGTCAAGTATGTTGAAGAAATATTATAATTTTACACCGATTATATAACCTCGGAGTACCTCAACAAGGTGGTTGCGTGCACCATGTGCAAGAAATTAGTTACAATGAAATATCAAAACGCTTGTTAAAAAAACTGTGGCCACTGAACGTCACACGGTGTTGCTAAGTCTTCTGACTTATCAGGAAATCTACTGATTTTGGGCTATGTCTACTGATCTCCTAAATAGGTATGATGACCAAAGAATACAATACTCAATAGGAGGTACTCATGTAAACAATATTTGTTTAATTGTGAAGTACCTGGGCGACCGAGCTTTGCTCGGTTGTAACTATTTATTGTAATATGGTGGTCTATAGGTGATAATCTTAACTACATTTTTTTACTAAATTAAACTTGTCTAAAACAATAAAAATTTAAAAATTATATATAAACTTGAACATATAAAAAAAAAAACAAAAGTTAGTCACCGGGCGAGATACGAACCCGTAACACTCGTTTAGCAGTCCGCGTCTTAAACCGCTGGACCAGGCGGACAGTGGCCGGCAACACGAAATTAGCGACCATATTCTGCGCCGAAAGAAAAACGCATGAAAACTCGAAAACACGCGTTTTTCCAAACATAAGACTAATCTAGATAGATTGTATACCCCCAAAAACCCCCATATACCAAATTTCAGCGAAATCTATAGAGCCGTTTCCGAGATCACAGAAATATATATATTTATATATATATACAAGAATTGCTCGTTTAAAGGTATAAGATTTTCGCGTACGTTTTTAAAAGATTTTTGTCAGTTTATTCACATATTTTGTTTCAAAATTAATGAATGTATCGATATATCGATCGTGATAAATCAATTTATTGAAATTGACAAATTTCAAGCATGGATTTCAAATGTAAAGAAAAGATAGGTTCATTTATATCATTTCCACTGTCCTGTTCTACGTATAAGCAAAACAGCGTCATCTATTGTTTGGTATGCATACTGCCGGCCGATCCAGAGACATATATTAAAGTAAATGCACAGTAAATGGCACTCCCGTCCCCAAGAAACGCGCCGAACAAAAAAGGTCGAGAGAGATTTGTGTGCTTTTGTTTCTTTAGTGCAATGAAGTGACAATAAATTAATGCTGCCATTGTTTCCATCAAGGCTCGGAAACCGGTTAATTTTCCAAACCTTTATCATGTACTTGACGCAAAACTTTTTATTTCAGTTTCGTTTGAAAAACCGTTATTTTCAAACCGGATTCAAAGGAAAATTTACATAAAGTTCTTGCTAGATTAACCGGTTTATAGAGCCGGTATTTACCGCTATTTTTATTTTAAAACCGGTTCAACAAGACATGTGACTTTTTTATTGATATAAATGTCATAATTACAAATTTCGCCATGCTATTTTATGAAAGCACAAGAATGAAAAGATCGTATATGATTAATAATTGTTACATATTGCCCGTGACTTTTTTTGTAAGTGTTTTTCAATAAAAAGGCACGTCAAAATAGCTTACCTTCTTTCTAAAGCGCCAATTACATCCACATTTCCCGATGACGGGCCTGATAATCATTTTACGTTTCACGAAATATCAGCACATCGTTAACAATATATATTTGATATTATTGCTCGGGCCCGACGTAGGGCCTGATAAAGTGTGGATGTAATTGGCACTTAATGCAAAAAAACCGGACTAAAGTTCTTCTGATTTTTTCAAACCGGGCTTGGCAATACTAGTTGTCATGGCCATAATTGTTAAAAAAAAACCTAGTTGTTACGTGTCACTGTCACATGAAATTTTGGCGCGAATTGTCGACGATTTGTCAAGTGTTTGTTACATTATTTTGTATTTAATACATCTTATGACTATAATTGAGCTGAGTTATCACGGAAACGAATCCGTTTTAATTTATTTCTTCAAAATCACTTAGTTTTACCAAGTTACTTAGTTTAGTCCTCAGATCATCTAGTGAGTTATGGCAACCAACGGCTTTACGGATCACCATGATGAGTATCAGTATCTTAAGCTTGTTAAGCAAATTATAGACACAGGTATGACTAACGAATCTTTATATCCTAACGTGTAAAACGTAACTGTCCAAGGTCTACATTGGCTGCATACATCTGTTTTGTTCCAGGTGATAAAAGAGTCGACAGAACTGGTGTCGGCACTCTGTCCATTTTTGGGGCAATGCAAAGATATTCACTTAAAAATAATACATTACCCCTTTTGACCACAAAGCGGGTTTTTACTAGAGGAGTTCTGGAAGAATTGCTATGGATGATCTCTGGGTCAACTGATGCCAAGGTCTTAGCTTCCAAAGGTGTACATATTTGGGATGCCAATGGGTCAAGAGCTTTTCTAGATAATCTGGGGTTTAAAGAGAGAGAAGAAGGTATAACTGTAATAATATGTATAAGTCAATAATATTTGCTGTGTTTCTAGATTCCTCTGTTAGTAATCATAGTTGCTTTTTTTCTGCAGGAGACCTAGGTCCAGTGTATGGATTTCAATGGAGACACAGTGGTGCTCAGTATATTGATGCTAAAACTGATTACAGTGGGCAAGGAATTGACCAGCTCCAAAACATTATTAACAGTATAAAGTATGTCATGATTTTTACCACATAAGTTATGGATATTTTTAGATGTCACCATTAATTTAAAATGGAAGTGAATATAGAAATATGTGACTTTGTTAAGCCAGAAGAGAATTGTTAAATAATTTTCAGGAAAAATCCTGCAGACAGAAGGATGCTGATATGTGCGTGGAATCCTTCAGATTTGGGTAAAATGGCCCTGCCACCATGCCACTGCTTGGCCCAGTTCCATGTAGCCAGTGGCAAGCTGTCCTGTCTCTTGTACCAAAGAAGTGCGGACATGGGCCTTGGAGTGCCCTTCAACATTGCCAGCTATTCCCTTTTGACCCATATGATTGCCCACATTACAGGTCTCGAGGTATGAATTGTTTTTATCTCACCTTGGTCTTTTACAAACTGCTTTAAGGGTGATACAACTTTTAGAACACTGATTTCATGTGTCTAGACTCCCTGTTGATTTTTTTTACTTTTTGTTCAAAAAGTTGTTTTAAAAGTTTGCTCCCATACAAAAATCAGGGACACCAATTTTTGTATGGGAGCAAACTTTTTTCTACTGCATTACATACATAACATAACTTTTATATTATCAAGTTGTTAATTTTAATTGTAAATTAAATACTTATGGATTTAATAATGCCAGTGTAAACATTATGTATGCAAATTTACAGCTCAATCGGAAACCGGGAAGTGGATCAAATTTAACTTGCAATATTTGATTACAGACCGATAGACAACGGGACAGGTGAAACTAAATAAATATAATAAATAATAAAATAATTCAGCCTATATACGTCCCACTGCCGGGCACAGGCCTCCTCTCATGTGTGAGAGGGCTCGGGCTATAGTCCCCACGCTAGCCCAATGCGGATTAGGGACTTCACATACACCTTTGAATTTTTTCGCAGATGTATGCAGGTTTCCTCATGATGCTTTCCTTCACCGAAAAGCTAGTGGTAAATATCAAATGATATTTCGTACATAAGTTCCGAAAAACTCAAAACTAAATAAAAACAAAACTGAAACTAAATAAAAGCTTGTAAAAATCAACATGGGTTTTTGAAAGATCGATTTTTCTTTCCTAGGGAGTAAGTAAGTAAGTAAGTAAATATTCTTTATTGCACCAACAATTATACATTTTACATACATGTAAAACTACAAATGAATTTTAAAGGAAAATAGAACCAGGTAACAACAGGGAGTTTAGTGACCTAAAATCAGTGTTCTAAATGTTGAATCATATGAGACCCTTACGATTAATATGAGATTTAAATAGTATTATATTAAGGACTATCATAGAATATTCTAGCCAATGGTGATCCTAGCAATTTTTTGGCTATTGTGAGATGTTCAAAGCCTCAAAACTGGTGCCACTTTTGGTTGATTTCTACACCCCTTCTGCGGTTGTCTATTTTCATTTCACCACCCTAGAGCAGAGCCGTCCCTGATGCTAGCCCTAATATACAGCTCAATATTTTATTTTTCAGGCTGGAGAATTTGTGCACACAACTGGCGATACTCATGTTTACCTAAATCACATTGAGCCTCTCAAAGTACAACTGGAAAGGCAACCCAAACCATTCCCAACATTAGAGTTTGCACGCAAAGTAGATTCCATCAATGATTTTAAATATGAGGATTTTATAATTAAAAATTACAATCCACATCCTAAGATTGATATGGAGATGGCAGTTTAAGTGGTTATATTTGGGAATTATATTAAAAATATATGACCATAAGATAAGTATTATGTCGTATTTTTACTATATAAAAAATGTTACTGTGTAGGTATGAATGTAGATAAAAATAATTTAAAATCATTTATTGCTTTCAAATTGTACTCTTCACATACATAATTGTTTTACAACTACAAATAAAACCCCAATTTTATTTTACTAAATGGCAATGCAATTTATAAATAAAAGATAAGTGATGCTACTAAAATAAACACTTCATTACAATGTTTTGTAAAATTTTCATTACTATCTAACAAATTCATATTTTTTTTGTTGTCTTACAGCTACTCTACAATGGGCTACATGCATGAGAAATATTTTTTAATGTTTGTTTAATAAACACGTTCAGGTAAAGTTTGTTTAACCCTCGTGCCTTGAAACCCTCGCAACGCTCAAGATTCCACTTCTCGGACCTCTTGCTACGCTCGTGGTTCAATTTTGGAATCTTTCGGTTGGTCGGGTATCAATATTAGAACGAGCGGTTAAACAACTTTGCCCCCTTGTAAAACAAATAACAATTTCATGATTCTTGTGCCTACATTTTGACGCAGCCGTGTGTGACGTGACGTCACAGGGCGCCCGCTTTTTGTACGTTGCACTCTTTTACTCCTGGTGCGCCACAACCACATTTACTTTCACAATTTGGAAGTTTCTGGTGTACTATAAATAGCAGGTTTATTAGAAACATTTGAACGTCACCGGAAGTAGGATCGATTGATATCTTCCAAAAAATTCATGCATGAAGCCATTTGGAGGTGTTCATTATACAATGTACATTACTTAGTTCGGGTGCATGAGATCCCACTAGGAAACATACCTTTGTAAAATATTTACATCCAGATTGGCAGTTCTGCTTTTTTTCTGCACTGAATTCAGTTCGTAATTTTTGTACAAAATCCCTCTTTCAGAATGTCCCTTCTCCACAACATATTGTAAATGGAAAAAAAGATGTATGTACTTACTAGTTTATAAGTTACCTCACTCAGTTCCATTTAAAGATTTCCAAGAGCTTGATGATTTACTTAGTATTCAAACGTGCATGAGCACTGGAATAAAAGTAAAAAGACAAGCGTGAGTAATAAATAGAGCCATCGTGATGGCCGGACATTTTGCGAAGGGACAGGAAATGTTTTGCAAGCTTCTTACGAACTGTATTACTTATCTCTAAGCAACCAGTTTAATTTGTACATTTGTGGTTCAATTGATTAAGAAATTAATGGAACATGAAAGAATACAAGTAACTTAATTTTTACTACAAAATGCATTATTTTTGAATTGAAAAAAAAAACTTTATTTAAATAAATCAAATATTAATATTATAATATAATGATAAAAATTTAAACCAATGGTTTTGTGATGTATAAGTAAAATTAAATTAAAATTTTTGTGACACTGCATCAATTCTTATCAACACATCTGGTCATCTTGTGGCATCTGAAAATGAGAAAGACAAATTACATCCAACTAAATAACAATTAGTGACAATATTGTAAGACCCCTTATAGCTTTCTTATTCATTTTCCACGAGAATAGTCGGCAGCAAATAATAATTCTGGCTGATAGTCTTCAAAATTAAATATTTCTATTGTTGTCCCAGCTTCTTGCCACACGGCTCATAAAATCGGCCTAGGTCCGCTTGACAACTAATCCCAAGAATTGGCGTAAAGTAAATATACATACAAATATGTATTTACATATGTATGTATGTACTATGTGTAAACATCCTACTTATTATCAGAGTGCATCTATTCAAGATAAGCAACTCAGTAAATTTATATTTGCTAAGTAGCTTGTACCAATGGTCTTGGCGTGTTAATTTGCATACAAATGGCAGATGATTCAGGTTCCTGGTCCTGATTCTTTTGTAGGAGAAGTGCACGTCATATTTATAAATTGATAATACAATACATAGAACAAAAGCTGACCTGAGTAACGTTAGATGTGGCAGCGTCATCTGTTCTACTACTTGGGACTGGTAGTGCAGCTAGTTGCTCCACCAGAGCCATGGTCATCTCTGACTCCACCGTGACTTCCACCCACAATGTATCTGTAAAGTATAAAGATATTTGTATAATATAAAATCTACATATACTATAATTTTAAAAGTATTAGGGGAACATATGTAATAATCCGGTTTTACCTCATCCACTGAGTAATACCTAAATTACAGCCTAGGAAAATTTTAAAGTTAGAAAAAGCTAAGTTGGCAGCGATTTTGATAGCCCAGACGGTGCAGGCGTTTTTTTTAAGTAGACCTATCTGGTCTAGTAGGAAGTGACCCTGCCTATTAAGCAGATGGTTCCGGTTTCAAATCCTGGTAATCAGAGATGTGACTTATTTGAAATACTTTTTATTAGGTAAAATAGGTAAGGAGTTACAATCTCTTTTGACGTTGCAATCCTTGCAACTCTCTTATTCTTTTAACATGGAACTGATAAATC